>NC_137665.1:20224249-20253617 GCF_963422515.1 Blennius ocellaris | reverse complement strand
TTCACTCTTTCATTTTCATCCTTCATCCTGCAGCGGCTGCCGAGGCGGATGTGTGTTGTACACACATTTCTAACTGTAGTAAACATTACGTAATGTGTGTGTGTGTGTGTCTGTGTGAGAGAGACGTTACATAATGTAAACAACAGAAAAACACACGTTGGCATCAATAGCTGCAGCTAGCGTTAGCATTTTTTTCCTAACTAATATCATTACCAGCGTGAGACGACTTTTAATTCTAACCAAGTTAAACATGTTCACTTTGATGCTTAAAAGGTTTTCATCTCAATCTTTATGATGAAATATTAAACGTACGTACAAATGATCTACTTCTGTAATAAATTGTATTTATTTCCTGGTGAAAAGGGTTTCAGATGATTACTTTCTTGTCTCTTTGTTGCTTTGCTTCCAAATTAATCAAGAAATTCAACATCCAACGATCCTCTGATGTGTTTTTATGTTTGAGTTTCAACATTTTTTTCTGGAGTTTCGAGGAGCAGAACAGAGATTTGATCATGTTCTGGTTTGTTCATCACTCTTGGGCTTTTCCGTGCTTCTGACTGGGAAAGTTAAAATGTGGAACCGAACCTGCAGAACCTCCTCCACACCTGGAGAACATCGGTGAATCTATGAGTGTGTATCTATATATTTCCTCCTCCTCACTGGCGGATGTGATTCACAGTATTCTGTGTAGTTTGAGGTGACGAACAGGAAGTGAAGCGGAAAACAGGTTTCTTTGGTATGTCAACATGTCATGACGGCGGCTGAAGTAAAAAAAAAAAAAAAAAAAAGTATTTTCTTGGAGAAAAGACGATCGCGTTCCTTCGTTTTCCCCCTTTTTTTCACTTTCAGATTCAATGACTGTCGATGGAGCCGCTGCAGCTCTCGCGGCGTCGGATCGTAGTCGCGCCGGCGGAGCGTTAGCGTCGTCAGCCCGACGTTTTGCTCCACGTCTGCGATTGGTCGGTTCCGCCCTCCGGCGTTCCTCCGTCTGCGTCCGTCCGTCTCTCCTTCCTCTCGCGTGTTTTCCGAGGCTTCCGTCCCGGCCGCGGTTGCGGCTGTTAAGACGGTGATAGATGCTGCTCGTCGCCCGGCTGGCAGCGTCACGGCAACGCGGCTAAGCGCCGCGCGAGTCTCTAAGTGGTCCCTAAGTTGTCCTGCGGGATTGTGGGATGCCATCGCGGCGGCGCTAATGGAATTACAGGAAAGACCCTGCCCCCCCCCCCCCCCCCCCCCCCCCACCCCCCACCGTTCGCGGCGACGAAAGGCACAAATGGAGGGTGAGATGGAGTGAGGAGGAGAACCGGAGCCAAAGCTAACAGGCCAATCTACACCGTGGCACTTATGGAATTACCCGCCTCACCTTCTCCAGCCGGGCCGATCGATGGCGCTCATTAATAATTCACGCAGTCTTAGGAGGGAACCATAACTGTCATAAATGGTAATTTTGTTTGATCATTACGGTCCTTTTCAATGGGATAAACAGACAACATTATTCATCAGGGAAGCGTATAAATATTCATGACACGCACGCGTCGCGGATGCAGAATAGCAAGCGACCTGCAGGAAACTATATAGATGTTTGTCTTTTTTTTTTTTCTTCTCCCAGGCTTTATTGATGTGATTTTCCCCCAGAATGATGAAATAATTTACAGAATTGATTAAGATGAAGGCTAATCTTTACGAGGCATATACGCCTGAATACGAATGCGTCAACGTGAACCGTCGGGTTCCCCGTGCCGGCGAGGAAGTCGGAGGGATCCTCGGGTTTCGCCCCCCCCCCCCCCCCGCCGTACGTCACCTCCGCCTCGTCGCCGGATCAATTCTTATTTACGGGCGTCTTGGAGACCGGCGGCTACCCGTGTCGCATCCGCCGGCTGTGAAAGTAGAAGCCGCCGCGTTAGAGCGACGCCGCGGCGCTCGTGAGCGGGACGGAACAGATGGGCTATTACAGACACAGAGAAAGAAGCAAATTGAGGTCACGGAGCAGGTCTTGTGAATCGCGAGACGTCGGCGCGCAGGAAGGGAAGGAGTTTTGAGTTGAAGGAGGCGGAGGGGGAGGACGGGCCTCTGGGCAGCCTAATGTGATGAATGCACTCGCCCTCCGTCTCGCGCTCTGCTTTTCCTCGCCGATGACGTGGGCTGGTAGGAGTCTGTTGGCTTGACCACCTGGGTGGGGGTGGGGGTGGGTGACGAACACGGATCTCACCGTTAGAGCACCTATGTTAATGGCCGTCCGTGGTGAGCGGTGTGTCCGCTGCCCGGCGGTCTGAGCGCGTCACGCTGCTCGCCACATTCATGCGTTCACACAGAAAAACAACCGCTGCCACACGGCGGCCAGCTGAAGTTGAAGCTCGTTCATACGATGTTTTTATCCATTTTCCTTTCAGAAAAGTTTCTCGTTCACACAGCAATGTTCTGAAAACGATGTCCGTTTCCGTGGAAACGGCAGAAACACTGAAAACAATGGCGTCTTCATGTTGCACCATCATGTTAACTTCTAAAGACTCTGGTTCGCTCCATCGTCTCCGTCTGAAGGGGTCTCAGTCGTCTTCTTTGGTCTTCTTTGGTCAAACATGAGCTGAGCTGCTGAGCGTGGCCCCCGCAGGTCATCAGCGGTATTGCACCATTTGCTATCATCTATAAGCTTTGTGGAAATGTACCGGATTACACAGATCAGGAACACAGACGACTGCCAGAGGTTCTTGTCCACAGCTGTCTGTCTATTTAGCATGAAGTATGAATGAACGGTTCAGCCGTCCATCTTCCACCTCCTGTCCTGCTCAGTCTGGTTTCTAGAAACTTCCTGTGACTCCGGACCGACCGAGACTCTGTCCACATGAGCCAAAATGGACTTCTTTCTCCCCGTCATTCTGAAGAAGTTTTCCCGTCCTCACAGGAAAGGCCTGTATCCACGTGACACCATGAAAACTACTCAAGATAATGTCGTACCCATGCCAGGCCTATAGGCGACGCTGTAGCGCTGCCGTAGAAACACAACACAATGGGAGAAGAAGACACATGCGAACAAATCCACCATGTCTTATTAAAGAGGCAAGCATCAGCAACTTCTGTAGCTCCACCTGGAGCAGGCCGTTGTTCAGTGACGTCACTGAGAGGGGGGGGCGGGGTTATAGGTCGAGAGGCGGGGCCACGACATCATGGTTTTCAGCTAATCAGCATCTTGTCCGTCCACATGTGAAAGCCGAGGCGGCGTTTTCAAATTTGCCGTTCATAAAAAAACAAAAAGCGTTTTCCTAAAACGCCGTGAGGATGATCGGACAGAAACCATGGTGACGTGAAACGGTGTCGCCATGGTAACAGACTCCGTCAAGTCCTGGACCCGCCGGGACGCCTCCACCTGGTTGTTTCCTGGTTCGTCTCCAGCAGGAGACACCAGAGGCCATCCTGATCCAAAGTGATCCACTTCGACCCAGCAGGTTCCACCTCACCCTCCTCATGTGGACGTAAACTACGTTGGTGTTTGTCCGTTGGTGAAACGGCTTTAATCACCGCAGACCTTTAAATCCTCCCAGATAATTGTTCCGTGCAGCAGCTTGAGGTGAAGTTTCCAGTTTCTTCCACAGCAGGTTTGTTTGGTGTGTTTTCATCACACCACGGTTTGATATGAGCCGATAACAGTCCACGAGGTTTCCACCTTGACTGCAGTGAGGTTTTTTTTTTTTTTTTTTTCCCCCCCTTTAACCGCAGCTCGAGATGACAGAATGACTTTCTAAACCGATTCCGAAGCGTTGCAGCCACTAGTCATTGCAATCCGTCGCGTCACACGGCCGAGTTTTCCTCCTTTTTTCCCCGTCGGTCGTTCAGCTTTCAGGATCTGATCCCAGCTTTGTTTTGCTTTCTCCTCACAAGTGTGCTGGTGCATGCAGAGGATGTGTGGGGGCAGCCACCAAGCGCCGGCGAGCCCCCACCGGGGAGCGATTTAAGGGCCTTTTATAGAGATAGATCCGTCCGCTTTACTGAGCTGAAGCTGGCTACCAAGAATTGTGACAGACATGTGCCTGCTAGACCTCATACATAAACCACCGGGGTGTTTGTATGTGTTGCGGGAGATAGCGATAGCTGTTGTATCCCCGCTCACGTGCCTCGCCTTCAATTGCCCAATCAGTCAGTGGAACCCTTCAGACAGTCTCTCTTAATAAGGAAGCTTCCAGCCCAATTCCCACAGATAGCCTAAGTAAATCAAAGCGGTGAGGAGGAGAGGAGAGCCTCTTCAATCAGGCCCTGGAGAATGGAGCAACTCCGCCACTCCAGACAATAAGAGAGAGGGACGGCTGGAGGAGGGCTGGTGGGGTGGGGGTGGGGGGGGAGGGGGGGGGGGGGGGGGGTACAGTGATATCCCCGTATGCTGATGACTCTGCTCCGACTGAGGAATCCCATTCATCTGGACCCGGTGCATCTTCACACCCTCAGGTCCTCTGCATCTCGCAGTAAAACATTGTAATTCATGTTATGCCACAAGAGCTTTTGGTACAGGCTCGCCGGTGAATATGAACCCCCCCCCACCCCACCAACCCCCGCCACCGCCCCCGCCTCCTCCTTCTCATTCTGCACTCACACCGCTCGCAGCCTTATAATACGGTCCTCATGGCGAGCCATAATGCCATGTTTTGTATTCAGCCCCCGATGGCGGCCATTCCAGCAGAGCCACAAACCGAAGAGGAATGAGGGGGGGTGGTGGTGGTGGGGAGTTGTGGGGTGGAGGTGAGAGTGGGGGGTGGGGGTAGGGGGGGGGCAGCTTGCACATTGGTCATGCACATTGGTCAGGGTTCAGCTTGGACTCATTCGGACGGAGGTCCCAAGTCGGTAATTTGAGGGCAGGAGTGCTCCAGGCCACATGCGCCTTGTCCGTCCATCACAGGTGAACGGGGGAGGGGGGTGAAGAGGCCTGGGGGGAGGGGGTGTGTATGTGTGTGTGTGTGTGTGTGTGTGTGTGTGGGAGGTGGGGGGGGGGGGGGGTACTGAAGTTGAAAGGCAGGGCCCTGGCATCTGCATCAGTCCAGCCCGGCAGATGTGGCGATCCTGCTCTATTTGAACTAAAGTGATGATTAAGGGATCATGGCCCTTAAATAGACAATCCTGTTTACCCAGTTTAGGGCTGCAATCAATCCGCCACTCGCCAGATTAATTGAGACGCTTCCGATTGATTTTTTTTTTTTCCTTCTCTCCTCCTCCTCCTCCTCCTTCTCCTCCTCCTCCATTCCTGCCCAGCCTTCCTATCAATGACTTCTCAAACTGCAGCAGCTGATAATTTACGAGCCTGCGAGGGGAGTGAGGGTCGGTAAGTGGATGTAAAAAAAAAAAAAACATGACATCACGTTACATCACGACGTGACTGACGGGATCCTTCGCCCGGAACGTTCGCCATGAACCTCGCAGCGGGCCCACGCTTTGGTCCGTTCGGACCCTCGTTCCTTTAGCTGACGGCGCGCCGGCGAAGGAAATGTCAGCCCGCCACGCCGCACCCTCCTCGTTAGGGTCCGTTAATTAGGACGGCAGGGTGAACTCCCACGTTACCGGCGCCACGCCGTCACACCGTGGAGACCCGGGCTTCCTTCTCCTCCCTGTCTTTATTCCTCCCCCGGAGAGGAGAAGATCAGCGTGTAGAGGCCACTGAGCCTTCGCACCGATTCAAATTATTTCTACTCATCAAACCGACAACAATAACGGCTGAATCCAGTCCAGTACAAGGATGAACCTCAGTACTAACCTTTTGTTACCGAGTACATATATGAGTGCTTATAAAAAAATCATGAAACCATGAAGTTCCTGTCATACGCAAATGATGCGTTGCCCTGAACCAGGCAACACAATCCACAGTAGCACAGCGTCCGCCTATCACTATAGCAAGAAAAACGACATCAAAGGTTTAAAGCAGCTAAAATAACTGCAAATGAAAACAGTAAAACAAAACAGTCACAAAAAATATATATATATAAATATATATATATATATTAAAACAAAAGGGCTGAAACCATCATCGTAGGTTCTGAATTGTACTTATAGAAGCTAAATAAATGAAAATTAAACTAGAGTTTTTGTATTAAAACATATTTCATTTAATGTTTTCAAAGCTCAATAACTTTGTTTCCGTCTTTATTTATTTATTTTTTTAATACTTTTGATGAATATAACTTGGTGTCAAGTGAAACATTAGACCTTTTCTCTCGGTGAACACTGAGAATCGGCGCAGAGGAAGTTTAGTTTAATGGTTGAAGCGTCGGTTTGTTAGAAACCAAGTCATGTATAGCCTGTTAGCGTGTCGGCCGGCAAAGCAGCCGTTTCCTCTGCGACTTCCAGACGTTTGCGAGGCGTCGGGGTTCGGACGCCTCCGCCGAGACGCGCAGGTGCACGTGCAAGGTGCTTTGTGGCGAGCGCGGCACTTCCTCCTTCTGTCTGGCGCTGTAATTTGATTACAGACTGATTAAACCCTCCCTAATGCAGTCAGAGCTACAGCATGCTAATGTAATAAAATCACTTACGGCTAAAACAGGTTAGCTTAATTGGCAGGAGGCGCGATGCTGGGATTTGCATTAAATTATTTATTTGCTTAGCAGACGCCCTGACGCGGGGCAACGCTCAATTCCATTACACACATTAGCCATTTGCGCAGCCCGTTTTGCGTGTCGCGCCTCCTCCAAGGATAGGAGGCGCGAGGGATAAGTCCGCTAACGCTAACGCCGCGCTGTCCGGAGGCGGGAGGCCGCTGGCGCCGTCGCTCAGAGTTAAACGGCAGACATTAGCGCCGCCGTCCCGGCCGGTCCGCTGAAAGTCAAAGCATAATTGAGCGGCTCCATTAGCATGGGGATCAACCAGATGGTGCCCCGCGCTTCTCGCCCAGCCATTTGTGTTGGAGTGTCATTCCTCCAGCGCCGAGGAAAGAAAAACAAAACAAGATGGAGGGACGAGCGTTAGCACCCGTGTGTGTGTGTGTGTGTGTGTGTGTGCAGACTCGCTACCTGTTGGCTAATCCTTTAGCTGCGTCCGGCAGCACGATCCCCCGCCCCCGCCCCCGCCGCTGCGCTAATGGCTAACTTCGTTATCAGACAAATTGTACACAACACTTGAGAAATGAGCCGCAGGTCTGCGCGGCTAATGTCTTCGCTGCTCAGACGTCCGCGTTCTTCCTGCTTCCGTCTTCAAACTTTCCGGCTATAAAAGCGACGACGTAGTTGATTTTACTCGAACCGGCGTCGGGGATTTGAAACTCGCCCGTCATTAAGACTTTGACTTCCTCATCTTTGACGACGTTTTCACACCGAATGTCGCATCAACTAAAAAGCAAGTTCTGCTTTAAGCACCAAATGACGGCCATCCAGGATCTAAATCCAAATCCAACTTGAGCGTCATCGTGGTTAATCTGTGGTCGTTTAAAAACCATTAGCTTGCGGTCGTTTCTGTCGTGACGTCACCAGAAGCTGTTCGGCCTCGAAAAAAAAAAATCACAATTTAAACCGACGCTGCAATTAGCAAATCCACGCAAATTCAAATTGCTCTTTATGTCAAATAAATCTAGGTTAATAGGTTTTTAACACGCTTAAAAGCCGTTACTTATGAGAGCTGGCGTGTTTCAGCAAATAACAAGTTTCTGCAATAAAGGAGACACTTTTTGTGTCCAACAAGAGTCTTTTCCTCGTATCTTCATTTTCTGGATCTAGCCTACATCCAATAATTAGCATCTCATTAAACGATAGCTAATAATTTGTTCTTGAAAAAAATCTGCTAAATATTCCATTTTAAAGAATAAAATAAAACTGACTTAATTTCTTAAATTCACAATGTTGTTTTTTTTAAACATTCTGGTCCTTCATAGTGTCTTTGATTTACTTTAATTGACCAGGACAACCAATGAACAATTATAGACAAATACAAATTGCACACAAATTGTAAATGTGCCAGATTAAAGCAAAACTACCTTTTTACATCTGTCGTCCCGTCTTGACTGTAGGACATTTGATCAAAAGTGAAATCCGACCTTCCGCACATCGTTTCGTTCTTTCCGCTCGGCGGTGTGAAGCTTCAGATCCTGACCTGGCGGCGAACGCAGAGGTTGTTGTGTTTGGGTGAGTCGTAGCAATCAGGACACTCAGACATCCAGCACATGTTCATAACCCCCCCCCCCCCCCCCTCCCCACCCCCACCCCCCACACGGTGACGTAGCCCACTCCGCGGCCCAGCGTTGATCAGAATCCATCCCTGATGAAGCAGCGTACGTGCCAAGCTTCAGATTTGGCCGAGCGCGTTCAATTAGCTTTACATTTAAGACGCGGCGGCGGCGGCGCTGGCCAGCTGCCACCCGGGCTTTTGATCGGAATTGAATGCACAGTCATTTTCTCGCATATAAATCAATACTCCCCCAAAACCTGCCACAACACATTTTTTTCCACGCTCACTATTGCCCCCCCCCTCCCCCTCCCCCTCCCCCTCCCAGGGTTTGGGGCACTAGTGAAAGACGGTTGACACATTAGTTTGTTTGTGAAATCCTCAGGAAACAAATCACTTAAGGAGCACTCAGGCTTAATCAGATTACCGCGCTGAGTACGAAGTTTCTGCTCCCTCTCGCTCTACGACCGAAAAACTTCGGGAAAACCCCCCCCGGCGGCCCCCTCCCCCCCAAATTCACACACACACACACGCACACACACCTCACCGCCACACTACAAACCTCCACTTCCTGTTTGGTTTGAAGAGGTTGGAACGTGTTAAGAAGTCAGACGTTGACTGAACGGTCGGACACAAGATCCTGTGTGTGTGTGCGTGTGTGTGTGCGTGTGTGTGTGTGTGTGTGTGTGTGTGTGTGTGTGTGTGTGTGTGTGTGTGTGTGTGTGTGTGTGTGTGTGTGTGTGTGTGTGTGTGTGTGTGTGTGTGTGTGTGTATTGTTTGCATTAAGGCGCCTGGCTGAGAGTAAATGGAGCTGTTTTCAATTAGTTTTCAAAGTGCTTATCCCATTAAAGGTAATGACTTATTGATTTAACGACAGTGGCGCTTTTGGTGTGAAACGCGCTGCTATTATGACTCTCTCCTTTGTTGTTGAAGCAATAGGGGGGGGTGGGTTGGGGGGGGGGGTGTCTGAGGAAACCGAGCTCCGGGTGATCGCCTTGTGGTTTTCGGCCACGGCGGCACCATAAGCGAGGTCAGCATCGAACGGCAGAATTAACTCAGATTTGTTTTGTTTTCACTTGTCCTTCTTGTCGTTTTTGTGGCGTTCTGCCATTTGAGGGTCCGTGAGCCCCCGCCATGGTACAAAGAGATCACTTAGCCCCCACCACCGTACAAAGAGATCACTTAGCCCCTGCCACAGTGCTAGTTAGATCACTTAGCCCCCGCCACAGTGCTAGTTAGATCAGTTAGCCCCCGCCACAGTGCAAAGATATCAGTTAGCCCCCACCACTGTGCGAAGGGATCAGTTAGCCCCTGCACACAGTATGAGTAAGATCAGTTAGCCCACGCCACAGTGCAAAGGGATCACTTAGCCCCTGCCATAGTGTGAAGGGATCAGTTAGCCCCCGCCACAGTGCAAAGTGATCAGTTAGCCCCCGCCACAGTACAAAGGGATCAGTTTGCCCCCGCCACGGTGCAAAGGGATCACTTTGCTCACGCCACAGTGCAAAGGGATCAGTTAGCCCCCGCCACGGTGCAAAGGGATCAGTTAGCCCCCACCACGGTGCAAAGGGATCAGTTAGCCCCCACCACGGTGCAAAGGGATCAGTTTACCCCCACCACGGTGCAAAGGGATCAGTTAGCCCCCGCCACAGTGCAAAGGGATCAGTTAGCCCCCGCCACCTTGTAAAAGTGCCTGATGTCATCATGGTTGCTCCCGTTAAAAAAGGCTGCAGTGCAGATGCGGCGCCGGTGGAAGCTAATGTGCCCGCTGCCTCCCCGTGGGTTCCACTTTGCCGTGCAGCCATATGGCGCCCCCCGCCACCCCCCCTCAGTAATCCCTCACCGGTGTCAGCACCCGGCCCTGGAGGGCCACACTTTTGTCTTCTCGCCTTCCTGCATTTTCTCTCTGGCTCCGTTAGCATTCTGCACATCTCCTCCTCTCTGCTTCCCAAACAAACGTTCAGCCATTGTTTTATTAACCTTGGTGGAACTTTGCCGGGGCCCGGGGCCCCTCACCGCTACACCCCTGTGCCTCTGTGGACGCTCGCCGACTGCTACTGTTGGACGCACGCAGAAAAAAGTCTGTGTCTCTGGACTGATGGTGGCTAATGGAGCTTTAACAGGAGGAAGATGCTCCACCGCCCACAACTTCAGTGATGAGACTTGTGAGGAGTCAACTCCCCTTAGCTCCATAGCTATATCTATATCTATATCTATATCTATATCTATACCTATATGTATATGTATATCTATATCTATATCTATACCTATACCTATATCTATATCTATACCTATATGTATATGTATATCTATATCTATATCTATATCTATACCTATACCTAAATCTATACCTATACCTATACCTATACCTGTACCTATACCTATACCTGTATCTACACCTATACCTATATCTGTATATAATTTACATCTACATATATCTATACCTATATATATATATATATACCTATATTTATATCTATACCTATATCTATATCTATATGTAATTTACATCTACATATATCTATACCTATATATATATATATATATATACCTATATATATATGTGTGTGTGTGTGTGTATATATATACATACCTATACCTATATTTATATCTATACCTATATCTATAACTATATCTAATTTACATCTACATATATACCTATACCTACATCTATATCTGATTTAGAACTATATCTACCTGCATCTCTATCTACACCTATTTCTATATCTTAGTGTGCATTACTCATCCAGCTCAGATGTTATTAGTAGAGAAAAATCGAAATACGTTATGATCCTGCATTTGTTGTGTTTTTTTAGTGGAAAATCTTTTTTTTTAATTCTAGAAGAGTTATTTGTTTTTGTTTTCATGGCAACTGAGCTCTGAAAACACAACTGTTTTGTTGGCGGTTCTCAAAGTGGAACTTTTTGAAAACCCTCTGTAGCCGTGTGGTATGACAGTGTCATGACTCCTGGTCCTGGTCCTTATCCTGGTTCTGATCTTGATCCTGGTCCTGATCCTGGTCCTGGTCCTGGTCCTTATCCTGGTCCTGGTTCTGGTTCTGGTCCTGGTCCTGGTCCTGGTCCTGATCCTGATCCTGGTCCTGGTCCTGATCCTGATCCTGATCCTGGTCCTGGTCCTGGTCCTGGTTCTGGCCCTGGTCCTGATCCTGGCCCTGGTTCTGGTTCTGGTTCTGGTCCTGGTCCTGGTCCTTATCCTTATCCTGATCCTGATCCTGATCCTGATCCTGATCCTGATCCTGGTCCTGGTCCTGGTCCTTATCCTGGTCCTGATCCTGGTCCTTGTCCTTGTCCTGGTTCTGGTTCTGGCCCTGGTCCTGGTCCTGGTCCTGGTCCTGATCCTGATCCTGATCTTGATCCTGGTCCTGGTCCTGGTCCTGGTCCTGACCATGTTGTGCACCTGCATCGGCGACGTCCGGCACTGAAGCTATTGTTCATTTTGTACGTGAGGAATCGTGACCTCACCTGCCCTCGTTCTCCTTCGACGATGGAAACAGAAGCAGAAACGACGGAGACGTTCGGTACGAGGTTTATATCAGCAGAGACAAAATAGATTTCTTTCACTCCAACATGTCAACAGATGGGTGTTTTATTGGCGCTCGTAAAATCAAAACGATTGAGAGAAACCTGCTAGCTTCCTTTAAGAGCCGCTTTTCTGGAAACATCCATGAACAGGAAAACGACCGTTTGGCAGAAATATTTTATCGAGGCGCGACCGTTAAGCCCACGTCGCTCCAACTCCCCGTCCCGGCGCAGCATTTGGCGCTCGCCCTCAACGCCGACAACGTCCAATTCAATTCACTTTTATTTATGTCAATTACAACGTATCAACCGCGCCGTCCTTAATATGCTAATGAAACGTGGAGAAACAAATCCCATCGGGGGAAGCGAAGGCAACGGTGGAGAGGAAAAACATCCCGCAGATGGGGAGGAACCGTCGTGAGCATCCGACTCGGAGAGTGTGGAGGTGAAGACGAGACGAGACGACGTCGGGAGACGATCTGAGAGGCCGTCAGACCGAAGACCAGAGATCTGGAGTTCAGACAGGCTCTGCGCTAACGTGTCAGTTCCCTGTATGTATGAAGCCTTCTGTCCAATCCCTGCTTGCATTTCATATATTGTCTCTCTCCTGGTCGTACGCCGGCCGGAGACCGCAGCGCCGCTCTCCGCCATGTGGGGGCAGTGTCGAGGCGCTAGACGCACAACAAAAATGGGAAACTCCTGGAGGCGTTTCAGTTTGTTTATGGATATCGACAGGAGTGACGTCAACGTCTCAGACGTTTT
Organism: Blennius ocellaris; assembly: GCF_963422515.1. NCBI lineage: Eukaryota > Metazoa > Chordata > Actinopteri > Blenniiformes > Blenniidae > Blennius > Blennius ocellaris. Next base: position 20,241,195 of record NC_137665.1, on the reverse strand, counting down.
TTCTAGCCCAGCGGTGATTAAAAGTGGCGCCCCCTGGTGGGCTGATGACAAAGACAGTGGCGTTCACGCCGTTTCAGACTCGGATGAGAATAAAAAGAGGAAAGACGCTGGTGGGAACATTTCGTCTTCTGGAGAGGAATAGGTGTCTTTTAGAGATTTTAAGACGATAGTTAAATTGTTTGACGTTGTTTTTGACGCCGTCCGGCGGCGAACTCACTCAGCACGCCGCCGTGGCGCCTTATCGCCACAGGCCGCTACAGAATCGCTAGAAGAACTATCGGCGCCCGGCTATCGCCGGAACCTCCCCGATCACAACGTCTCCATGACAGTTTGGAGGGAGAACGATCCGGATTGGCTGCATCTTTCCTCGTGCCGAGACGCTTAAGACAATAGAAAGCTAGCGGCTCGTCAAGGCCGCGCTCATCGAACAGCTTGAATCACCGCTCACTGTCAGCCGCCAACCTGATTTCCGTTTCCCCGAGGAAGGGGAAACAGAATTATTCCCGCGCTCAGTACGCCGGGTGATCGACACGTCCCGTAGCAAAACAGGCGTTCCCTCCTCTCCCTCTAATGGCGGCGCCAGCTCTTATTGCGTTAGCGCACTTTTAATTTATTTACTATCGTTTGCTGCTGCCGTTTGTCCTCCGGTGTTTTACGGCGTCGCTGCGTTCTCAACTCCCCGGGAGTCGCCGCTGCAGCGTCCCCTTCACCCGCTGCAGGAGGCGGCGCCACATCTGATCGACCTGCAGAGGGGGAAAAAAAAAACCACGAGCGCCGTCCATCCAGGAACCGCACACGCAAACCGCAGCGGAAAGTAGAACATGGGCTTTACCCGGTTTTAATATTGCAGGAATGGTTTCAAGGTTCACCTCGAGCGCTTTTTCTTTTCGAGGGGGGAAAAAAAAAAAATAGAGATGTTATGCTAATTATGCATGAAAATACATTTATTCAGGACATAATGAGGCTGTTTTAACGCATGTTGAGGAATCTGATGGTCACACATGTGGAAGTGATTCTGTTCGCTCGGAGTTCTGCAGCGTTTCACCAAATCAGGTAAAAAAAAAACACATTTCACAATAAAATAAATATAAAGCAGTTCGGCCTGATGCACCGAGTGTGGAACCAAGTTGAAGCTCCTTAAAGACAATTTAGAAAACTGCACACAGTTCTCGCTTTAACCGGCGCATTTGAAGCGACACTGCCGTTAATGATTGCGCCCCCTGCTGGATGAGACGCTTTCGTTCGCTCGCCAACACGAAGGTCTGCGTACCGTAGAGGAACACGGTCTATGTTTTCCCGACTGTACCTGAACGCAGCACGGCGCTGCGTTGAGGCGAAACGGGAAAAACAGATCGACAGTTTGTTTTACGAGTGTTTTTTTTGTGAGATTTCACTCATCTGAGGTGATTTTACGAGCGCCTGATGGAAAAGTTTCTTCCGAAGTGGAAGTTTACGATCTGTCGGCGGCAGTTTGTCTCCAGATTCATCGTAGAAGCCTCCGTCTCCGGAGCCAAGCGTCGCTAAGACATAAAAGCCGCGTGGAAAGTGCGTCCGCCCGCCGACACTTATGAAGACGGAAGGCCGGCGCCGACGCGGCGTTAGCGCCATCAGGCCGGCGCGGTTAGCGGGACCCGGACCAGATTGCCTGACGGCGTCTCTCCGATCTCTGCGCCGGCGTTCCCCTCGTCGTCGTAAAACTTTGAGTTCACTGACTGAAGATGTGTTAACGGCGTGAGCGAGCGGCGTGCCGGCTGGAAATGGCCGACGTGAGTAAACAGGGTGTGTGTGTGTGTGCGCGTGTGTGTGTGATGGAGAGCCTCGGCGGCGCACCTGCTTGGCGCGGACGCCACCGTCTCCGGACCTCATCTCCATTCAGCGGCGCCGCCGAGCGGAACCGCGGCATATGGTCCGGACGGTGGGAAAAAAAAGCTGGCGCTTCCTTTGTGCCGCTGCTTTACAGAAGGCCTGAGTCCCTCAGCACTCCCTGGAAAGCTGTTCCTTATTCTTCTTACCCGTAGCACTTTGCCCGCGTCTGCCGCCGCCGCCGCCCGGCGCCGCACTCTGAATTCCTAATTCTCCTCAGACGAACTGCGAAGGCGGCGACGACCACGCGGCTCCGCGGAGCCTCTATTGATGTGTTCCCTCCCGGTCGAGCTGGGCTCTGGAGGAACACCTGCTCCGGCCGCCTCCAGATGGTTCGCCGAGTCGCCACGCATTTTATACGATGTCACACTAATGTGGACGCGGCGCCGCGTGCACATCACAAGCCGACGCCTCGGGCTCAAGATGGCGGCGTCCATATGCCGTGATTGCAGAAAAGTGTTCCATTGCAACATTCTTCATCGGGAATGATTGACGTCTCTGTGTGACACCGATTCAACCTGGAAGAACGTGAAGTAACGTCAAACATGACGCGGGAGGAAAAAAAGACTTTTACCTTCTTTGTTTTTTAATTTGCTCGTAATGCTGAGATTTCCCGCTTGTTTTTGATCAGATATCATTTCCTCATGAAAGAATCAAAGATGAACCATTTTTACAAAGAGTAACCAGGAAGACGACAACGTTATAATAGATGTCACCGCATTTCCTCTTCTGTCCTCTGGGGGGAGCAGTTGAGTGAGAATACACAGAGGTAGAAAACCGCTATTGGGAAAAAAAAAAGTCTATTATTAGCGTTAAGCTAAGCTAACGTGACTTAATTCACTGAGTTTGACCTAAAAAAAAAAGATGGTTGTTCTCACTCCGTGAAACTTCAAGCTGCTTTTATTAAATGGACTCGAGCCAAAATGGTCCATTTAAAATAACAACATTGTGAAAGTTACTGAAAATTAGTTACTTCTTGGAAACTTAATTAGGTACTCGACTAATTATGTTACTCGGGGAGATAAATTGTCTCGATGCGTTCTGGTAACATCCACGTAGATTCTGGACGCAGCATGAAATTCTATAGAAATATCGCCAACGACATTCTGATGACGGCCACATCGACGGTCAAGCTAAGTTCCCATAGCAACCGAGCCTTAACCAAGTTAGCGTTTCACTCCATTTCCAGGGTGCCTGCTAAGCTAAGCCACGCCAATGTGTTGCGATTACATATCTGCAAGATTAAAACCAACCGTGTGGTGAGAGCGATGCTGGAACAAAATGTTGATTTGTTTGGTTTCATCCAGATGCAAAACTTTAAAATTAGTTTCGTGCTAGTCAATCAGAGCAGAGCGCTCGCCGCCGCTGCTGCTGATGTGTCTTATTCAGCTAATCTTGAACGAGTTACGGAAACATTTTAATTGACTGTAGGTATTAGCTACTGATTACCGATTACGTCCATTTAAAAAAAAAAAAATGTTCAGGCCCAGAAAACGAATCAGGTGGGAATTGATTTGAAGAATAACGTGCTGTTAAAGACTGTTTGGGACTTATATCAATAATATGATGTTGATGTTGATAATGATAATAATAATAATGAGGATCTCACTGCACCATCTGGTGGCCCAAAGTGTAACTACAGGACAGATCAGGAAAACCTGCTCGCTCAACATCTGATCATTTTCCACACGAAGAAGCCGACATGCAGTTAAAAGGCTTCAGCCTCTAATGAACGGTGTCACGTTTCACTTCCTGTAGCGCACAACAGAAGCCAAAAGACCACGTTAACGTCCTTCTTGATGAAAGCTAACGGAAGCAACACGAACACGCCGTCCTCATATGTTGGACCGGCGGCTTTGATCGCCGCTCCTCCTTCATCGCGGCCGGCAGCCTCGCGTGACGCGCGGTGCGTTAGCGAGGGGGTCGACGGCCGGCCGCGCGGGTTCACATGTATTTTTAATGCGTTCTCCAGTGCATTAAGAGAGTCGCCGCCCTCTCCCCCCCCCCCGAACGCGAATGTCCACATGTGTTAGCAAAGATTTGTGTGCATTAGCCTGGGAGTAGTTACATGGCGTGTTGACGTGGGCGTGCTAGCGGTGCCGCCGATCAATATTTAAACATGTGTAACATATTCCATAAGGCGTATATTTAGAGCTTCCTCTTCATGTGTTTTGTGTGTGTGCGTGTGTGTGTGTGTGTGTGTGCGTGTGTGTGTGTGTGTGTGTGTGTGTGTGCTGCCATCCATCCTCCTCTTCCTCCTCTGCAGCGGGGTTAACGCCGCTCGTTGGGGTGGGGGGGGTGGGGGGGAAGGGGGGTGCGGGTGGGCGGCTCATTAGATAGCGCTCCCCGCGGAGTGTGAAGGAGAAAAACACCCATTAGCAAAACAAACGACGCGCCCATCGCTCACGCAAACACGCAGATTGTTTACCGGGCCGCCGCCGCCCGCCTCGCCGGGGGGGGGGGGGCGTCACGTCCACGGACTTCCGGGGTCACGCAGGAGGCTGAGGCGGGGCGGGGCTGCGGCGCTGTGCAGGACTACACAGTACCGTACAGTACACTATGCAGTACTATACAGTACCGTGTGGACGCCTGTGGAGGTTTTACTGGACCACAGAGGGGGGAAAAAGATGCGTTATTGCTTTTTTTCTGAAGCATAATCAGGAGTGGATATTACTAATACTCAATGAGGTCGCAAATCAAATTTATATAAAGCTGTAAAAAGTGTAAAATATGCAGCAAAACATTAATTATTCATCCATGCATTAGTGTACGGATCCATACAACTACTGAGGCTTTTTTACTTTTCTGCAGCAAGTCAGCAGGACAAATGTTGACTCTGGTCTCGGCTCCTGCTGAAGAGTCGTGAAACAGAATGAAACCCCAAGAAGAGGCTGAGTGGACGTTTAGGCTCATCAACACGAGGCAGAAACCCGACAGGAGACGGAAGGAAAACACGTTTTAAAGCATTTCGGAGGAAAGTTCCAGAGAGTTCACCGAGTGTTGTGTTGCGTTGCGTTGTGTTGTGTCATCTGTTGGGTGGAGCTCCTCCATGTGTGAGCATCAGGCTGCCTGAAGCCTCCCGGGTAATTAAAATATCAGAAACAGTTCTATCGACCTTTGACCTTTGACCTCTGGTGTTGTCGTCCTGTCCCTGACACCAGCATCTCGCGGTGAATCTTTGCCAAACAGAGGATCAAACAGCCGCTGAACCTGCGGAGCAGCGCCGCAGCTAATTTGCTCTGATGTGTGAACTTCTGCTCATTAGTTGACTGCTGTACTTTCCCTCTGCTGCTACGTCTACAAGTCCCGCTACAGGTCCTGCTGGTCCTCCTACAAGTCCTGCTACAGGTCCTGCTGGTCCTCCTACAAGTCCTCCAGAACCAGTCACCAGTTAGTTGTGGTGACATTGAGAACCTCGTGGTGCGTCAGACTGTTCACTGGGGAAATATCAGACAGGAAGTTGATGTTTTGTGAGAAGTTGAAGCTCCTGGTGCTGCAGACATGACTGCTGGTCCTGATGACCTCGTTTGGACACGGGTCTCAGTAGATTTCGGCCATTTTTAAGCAAATTTTTGAAGAGACGTGACTCATTTGAGTCCACATCTCGGGTCGTATTTCATGTTGTATTTCAACAAGTTTAGATTAACTGGAGACTCGTTTAGATTAACTGGAGACTCGTCATGAAGAATAGAAAGTTCTGGAATGGTTTCCAGACCATATTCACCCATTTGAATCTTGGAGTCAAAACTTTCCAAACAAGTCTGATCCATGAACTTTAAGACATTCAGAGGTGTGGTGGAGTCCTCTCCTTGATCCAGCCCAGTCCCTGGTAGAGTCCAGTCCAGCCCAGTCCCTGGTGGAGTTCTGTCCAGTCCCTGGTGGACTCCAGTCCAGTCCAGTCCCTGGTGGAGTCCAGTCCAACCCAGTCCCTGGTGGAGTTCTGTCCAGTCCCTGGTGGACTCCAGTCCAGTCCAGTCCCTGGTGGAGTCCAGTCTAGTCCAGTCCCTGGTGGAGTTCTGTCCAGTCTCTGTTGGAGTCCAGTCCAGTCCCCGGTGGAGTCCAGTCCAGTCTCTGGTGGAGTCCAGCCCAGTCCAGTCCCCGGTGGAGTCCAGCCCAGTCCAGTCCCCGGTGGAGTCCAGTCCAGTCCCTGGTAGAGTCCAGTCCAGTCCAGTCCCTGTTAGAGTCCAGTCCAGTCCCCGGTGGAGTCCAGTCCAGTCCAGTCCCTGGTAGAGTCCAGTCCAGTCCCCGGTGGAGTCCAGTCCAGTCCAGTCCCCGGTGGAGTCCAGTCCAGTCCAGTCCCTGGTAGAGTCCAGTCCAGTCCAGTCCCCGGTGGAGTCCAGTCCAGTCCAGTCCCTGGTAGAGTCCAGTCCAGTCCAGTCCCCGGTGGAGTCCAGTCCAGTCCAGTCCCTGGTGGATCAGGTCTGTCTCTGCAGCAGGGCTGGGAGCCACGGTGGCAGGCCGGTGGTTCTAATGTTGTGGCTGATGGGAACCTTCCTCCATGACAGTTTGAAGCGGCTGCTTGTTTTTCTCCTTTCCAGCCTCCTGATAGCAGTCGAGGTGTTGAGTGAGACAAAATGGATAATAATGAGGATCCGTCGGATTCTTCTCGCTCGCGTCGCTTTTTTTTTTTTTTTTCCCCCACTCCTTATTTTTTTTCCCCTCCCTCGCCGACCAAACACACTTATGTACAGGTGTTGTGAAAATATTGCAGAAGAGCTTCCTGAGTGGAGCATTTTGTCAAGAAAACGATGCAGCGAGGCGTCGGGGTGCTTGGGAGTGCCATTAAGTTGAGTAGCAAGCATAATAGGCAGGTGTGACAGAGGAAATGCCCCCACCTTTAAACCCCCGCCGCCGCCGCCTCCCGGTGCCAGCCGGGGATTCAGGTTAATGCGGAGTTATAAAGACGCTGAGGATTGGAGGCGTACATCACGGCGCCGCCGCTCCGTGTGCTGACAGCCGCGCTGGATGTGACGGTAAATCCTCGCTACTTATGCATCATTTCCTATTTCCTGCTCGCTGACGACTCGCAGGAAACTGGCATCTGTCTGCCCGCAATATGGCCGCCGGAGAGGCCGCACGGCGTGGACCCACGGCGTGGACGCACGGCGTGGACGCACTGGACACGAGTCACTGGAGAACAACGTCTCAGCTGGACAAAGCGAGAACATGCAAACGGAGCAGTAGCACGACACCGTCTGTCTGTTGGGATTCTGATTCTATAGATATATACCATCTAGATGGACAGATAGATAAACTTCATCTCTATAGATTTCCGGATCTATCATCCGTTGCATCATTTATAATCTTTATTTCTATATCTACGTCAAGCAACATCGATTGATGCAGCTGTAGTCTATTTCTATAGATCTACACAACTCTATGGCTTCTATCAAACAGATACAAATTCAGAGTCAGATGGTTGAGATTGAATATTTTCGGGATGCATTTCATGGAATAGTTATCAGATATAACGGTAGTTATTTTAAACGGATTCTTTAAACTTGTAGTTTATGTCTTTAATTGAATTTTTTAAAATTTGTTAAGTGCCCCTCATGGCAGCTGGCATGTTAGCTACATCATTCTCATAACGTGTTGGTACAAAGAAAACTTTTCTGAAAAAAAATCAAACTGGAGCGGCAACCCCCCCCCCCCACCACCCCGACCCCCCCACCCCCCCTCCCTTTGGTTAGGCTTTAATTACCGGAGCGCTGCAGCTCTCTCCACCAGCTCTCCCCTAATGGTGCTCCTCGCTCGGGCATCACTCAGCCTGGCTCCAGCTGGCAGCATGGCCCGAGGCCTGGGGGGGTTGCGGTTGGTGGTGGTGGTGGTGGTGGTGGTGGTGGTGGTGGTGGTGGGGGGGGCATTATAACCGGACCGGGCTGTCCTGACACACCTGGACGTCTGCGGCTGTCACACATCCAAACTCCAACATCTCTGAAATATTCAGGATTCTTTTGACTTCGCTGCTCCCGACCGAGGCGACTCGGCTAATTTGTCCCGTCCGTTCCGGCGCTAAGCGCCGGGGTCGGTTCGTGTCCTTGGGGGTCGGTGTGGTGGTGGTGGTGGGGGGGGGGGGGGGGTGTCGCTGTCACTCAGAGACATGTCACCACTTGTCAAGCTCGTGTCCGCCGTGTGCTTTCATTCTCTTTGTGTACATGCAGCTAACAATGTGTCGAGAGCTTTGAATGCATCTTTGTCTTTTTTTTTCTTTTTTGTGTGTGTGTGTGTGTGTGTTGATGTTCCTCAACGTGAAGACTCGAGCTCCCCCCACCCTCGCCCCTCTTCACCCCGCCACCCCACCCCCGCCCGCCGGTGCGACTCGTGGTGACCTTGGAGATTATTGCTACACTAGACAGAAAAAATGCTATATGTTTGTCGAGAGCTGTCTGTCATCAATGAGCTTTTGTGTTGGCGATCGATCGGCTGCCGGGCAGGACGCCGCCGCTGATGGATGCACAACAAACACACTGTGCAGTGCCAGCAAAGCCACCCAGCCAGACCCCCCCCCACCCCCGCCCAACCCCCAACCAACCTCCTCCACCCACAGCGAAGTACCTTTTGTCATTCAGGACTTTCATGATCTTTGATATTTCTTACTTCTTCACAATAAGCCACCAAAGTAAAGAAGCTAAAGTTAGCTCGTGCGTTAGCTCCTGATGCATCCCAGCTAAAACGAGCCTCTAAAATGTCAATTTCCACTTCCTGCTCCAAGCCCCGCCCTCCTACGGCGCATGTAGTTTGGCGCCGCGTGTCCATCATAACTGGTTGCCCGGGAAAATGCTGCAATTTGTGAGCAAGAGCCGAGCGTCTGAATGTGCAGCGGCGCTCACATAAAGATTACAGCTCAACTCCCCGATCGCTTGACCTGCTTTTTCTTCGGTTAGCGAGCTGCTGCCCTCCGGGGGGCAATTGAGGAGCCTCGGTCCGACACTGATACAACACAAAACAACCGTCTTCCCCCGCGTGGCGGAGCGATGCGAGCGAGCGTCCGCTGCTCCATTATTCAGCCTCGCTCTCTCACACCACACGGAATGAATTAAAGCTCAGTGCCCCTGCTCGTTTTACCATAAAGGCCGGGAAGAGAGAGAGAGAGCGAGAGAGCGAGAGAGCGAGAGAGAATTTTGTTTTGCTTCCACCGTCACGTCTCGCTGAACCGCCGAGCCAAGCCCCGCCCACCGCCACACGCCGCCGGTGACCCGCCTCAGTTACTCGGAGATAAAAGGTGGGAAAATTATGTGTTAAGTGTTAAAAAAAGTTCAAGTGATGGTTTAATAATAGAAAACCAACAAAAATGTATTATTTTATTCAAATGTTTTATTTTATGTTGAACAGTTTTACATTATATACAAGAAAAACATAGAACAATCAAAACAATACAAAATAACAGCGCAAACAGAAGATAGTAGAGATACGTGTGCATTCATATTAAGTTGAATTAAATTCAGACCATTTTAGTTTCAGGTGGAAAAACAAAACAAAAAACATACTGAAAATAAATGAAATTTTAAACTGTGTTACACTGTGTGTACAAAATCCATAGATCTGATAGAAGATGATGTAAGATTTATTGGAAGCTTGTTTCAATTGACTAATATAATGAATTTAAATTATTGATCAACAATTTAGCGAATATGTAATAAAAACAATTGTGAAATAAGAAAAATCCCCCAAATTAGGCCACAATTTAATTGATTAAACACAAATTACTAAATATTTCTTTACCATGAAAATATATTTTTTCCTGTTTAACAATTTCAAACCTTTAATGACTCATCTTTCATGAGGAGGCGTGTCCTCACTCTGCAGCCAATAGAAGGGTGGGGGGGGGGGGGGGTTTAGTTTGGGGACCCCCCCTCCTCCCCGTGCTGCACAGACGCTCAAAGCTGACAGTGAAAAGAAGCTGCAAACATCGGGCTTGTCTGAGATACAAATTTCTTTGTGTTTCCTTGTACCCCCCCTCACCCCACCCCCCCTCAGTTTCTGCACCGAGCTCCAGAACAGCAGTGAATAATTCATCAGTCAAATCCAAAAATCTATGAAATAAAATCATTTGTTGCCCTATCGTGCGCCTGACAGAGGGATTGTTTATAAGGCTGTTAAAGCAGAACCGGAGCGCGGCTGCCGATCGATAGTTTGACTGAAGCCACAGCTCCTCGCTGCTCCTACAAGCTCCTGTAGCCTGTAGTCTGTACCTCCTATCTAGTAGTCTGTACCTCGTAGCCTGTAGTCTGTATCTCCTATCTAGTAGTCTGTACCTCATAGCCTGTAGTCTGTATCTCCTATCTAGTAGTCTGTACCTCGTAGCCTGTAGTCTGTATCTCCTATCTCGTAGTCGGTACCTCGTAGCCTGTAGTCTGTACCTCCTCTCTAGTAGTCTGTACCTCGTAGCCTGTAGTCTGCATCTCCTATCTCGTAGTCGGTACCTCGTAGCCTGTAGTCTGTACCTCCTATCTAGTAGTCGGTACCTCGTAGCCTGTAGTCTGTACCTCCTCTCTAGTAGTCTCTACCTCGTAGCCTGTAGTCTGCATCTCCTATCTCGTAGTCTGTACCTCGTAGCCTGTAGTCTGTACCAAGTATCTCGTAGTCCGTACCTCATATCTCGTAGTGTGTACCTCCTTTCTTGTAGTCTGTACCTCATATCTCATAGTGTGTACCTCGTATCTGGTCGTATGTATCTTGTATCTCGTAGCCTGTGCCTCCTATCTTGTAGTCTCTACCTCGTATCTTGTAGTCTCTACCTTCTTATCTTGTGGTCTGTACCTCGTATCTTGTAGTCTCTACCTCGTATCTTGTAGTCTCTATCTTGTATCTGGTAGTCTGTACCACCTAGCTAGTAGTCTGTATCTCCTATCTCGTATCATGTAGTCTGTCCCTTGTATCTTGTAGTCTGTACCTCATAGCTTGTAGTCTGTTCCTCATATCTGGTAGTCTGTACCGTGTATCTCATAGTCTGTACCTCATTCCGTAGCTTGTAGCTTGTAGCTTGTAGCTTGAAACATAGTGGAAGCCAGTTTTAGACTTCACCCAGGCTAACGTTAGACTGATGTGTTGACATTGTGTTGAGCAGGACTTGGATTAGCTTCGGCTGGTTGAAGGTTAGCGGTTGGAGATCAGGGTTTGGAATGGATTTTATTCTTGGTTTTGGTAGCATTAGCCTCAGCATCAGCTAACTTCAGCCGAGTCTCTGACTGATTTCATGAAGGCGGTTCAGTCAGCTTGAGTTCATCACCGTTCTGCTTTCAGATGATTTAGGATCTTGTTTCAAAAGCAGTTCGTAGCTCGAAGGAAACGACAGATTCCTGCAAATGTGCTTATTGAAGATGTTGACCGAGCTGCTACCTGTTAGCGCGCCGCGGCCCAACTGTAGCTAAGACTCATTAATCCGTCCACTGTAAGTGAACCGGCCCGCACACTAATGAGGGATGAATAAAGAGATCAAGGAGGCGCCTCTTGAGACGGAGCATCAAATGAAGGGATCCGGCAGACGAGGGGAAATCACGGCTGTGTGCACGGGGGCATTGTCACCATCAAAGAACCTTTGCACAAGACTAAATTGCCGTCATATTTTCCGTCTTTAACCACCTCGGAGGCGTCGCACCCTTAAAATAACAGAGCGCGTTCCTCACTTTAATCTGCGCGAGTCCGGGGAAGATTGTGTTTGGAGTGTGGGTGTTTCCCCAACGCCGCGGAAAAAAATTTGCATTTAACCTGTCGGAAACAACACAAAGTCTCAGAGTGAAACTGTAAATCACACGAGCTGAATATATCAGCTTACCAATAAATCCTCCGCTTCCACACTAATGATCCTGTTTCTTCACTGCAGCATTAAAATAACTTTTCTCTCGTGTTTACCTGTGAAGGAAGAGGCGTGTAGTCCCGCCACAGGGGGGCGCCACACTGTCTGTCCCCCATTGTTTCATCACTTTCTCTCTATATTTAAATAATTAATAATGCTGATTTCAATGAACCAAGGGGTTATCACATGTTACATTAAATCAGATTAAAAAAATTTTTTTTTAATTTTCTTTACAATATTGCATTAGAAATGTGAGGTTTTTGATATTTATCAAAACTAGTTTATGTTTCAATCGTTTAAAATAAATATTATGATGTAGTCATTTTTAGTTGGGTTTTTTTTGCATTTTTAGCAGGTTTCATCTGTTTTAGCATTAGCATCCCACTTGGTAAATACAATATGAAACATGGTTTTAACAAAACATTCAATTATGATAAATTGTTGATCACAGTTTAGATTGTGTAATTATTTGGTAGAAAATTTTTTTTTCTGTTAGCAGTGAAGCTAACTGTGCTAACTTCCTTGTTAGCCAGTGTTGGATAAGACTTTTGCTTTTGTTGTTAAGAGTTGGAGAGCTGCTGTCTTACAGATCCTGCAGTTAGCATTAGCATTAGTCAAACCACATCTGTCGATGAGGATCCATATGTTAGCATGTAGCATGCCACACCACGTTGTGTGTGCTGGTCACAGATTAATGCTACTGTCTCACAGACCCTGCAGTTAGCATTAGCACTGGCTTCACACAAAGCTATTTTGTCTGTTAGAATGTAGCAGACTGTAGCACACTGTCCATTAGCTTGTTAACATGTAGCATATCACAACACATTGTCTGTTAGCGTGTAGCAGGCTGGCGAACATTGTCAGTTAGCATGTAGCACGCTTCAGCACGTTATCTGCCAGCATATAGCATGCTGCACCATATTGTGTGTCTCACAGACCCTGCAGTTAGCGTGCGCATTAAACAAAGCTTTTCTGTGTGTTAGCGTGTAGCTGGCTCCATCGGGTTGTATGTTTGTGTTAGCATTTCGCGTGCTGCAGCACATTTTCTGTTAGCGCGTAGCACGCTGCAGCACGCCGCAGCGCGCCGCGTGTGCGGGTCACAGATTAATGCTGCTGCTCCCGTCGTGATTAGCTCCCCCCCCCCCACCTCTGCTACTAATTTCATTACCGCAGAGAAATGTGCATTATTTTCGCTTTACACTCAACAACTGATCTATTAGAGCGGAGCTTTTGTTACGAGAAGGGAAAAGACCACCGAGGAACCCCCACGGGCGCTAATGCGGCACGCTGTATGGAACGCTCTGCAGTGTGTGTGTGTGTGTGTGTGTGTGTGTGTGTGTACCTTCTGCGGGTAGAAATTGGGCCTAATCGGCCCTGCGGCTCTGCTAAAAAAAAGAAAAAAAGAAAGGAAAAAGAGAGGAATCCACTTAGCAACGTGGCTAATTTGCATAGCTTTGAAGAAGAGGAGAGTGTGTGTTCAGTGTGTGTTCAGTGTGTGTTCAGTGTGTGTTCAGTGTGTGTTCAGTGTGTGTTCAGTGTGTGTTCAGTCGGCTCGGATGGCAAGAGGCCGTCTGACACTGCGGCTGACGGACGGACGGACGGACGGACGTCACGTCTCGTCCTCGCCTCGCCGCCGTCACTTCAACCTGCTGATCCAGGAGCTGTCAGATTCTCTGGCTTTAAAAAAGAAAAAACACTTCCCAGAAAATGAAATTTGTCTGCCTCTAACTGCATTTCTGTGCGGACGGGGAAACATCGGAAACTGCTTTCAGACCAATAAAAACCATAACTGTGTAAAAAGGAGGGATCCGGGCCGAGCGGCCGGCGGGTTTTAAACTAAACATCTTCATTGTGTTTTCATGTTGTGCTTCGATTTCTCTGTAAACTGGAAGTTTTCTTTATGAAACGTGGAGCTTTAAGACGCTCCGGACCTGTACGATTACCCAGAAGAATATAGTCCAGAGAAAAAGCTGTTTCTTACCGCTGATATGCAATTCTTACTCACGTCTATCAGATTTGGCCTAGCGTTAGCATTAGCATAGCACTTCTGGCAGAATAAAACCCTTTGAATGCTTTTCTTTTTCTTTTATCCTTTTGTTTTTTGTTTTTTCCCACTGACAAAATGTTCTGATACGATCAGTCGTAACTCGATCACTAAAGTTTGTTTAGTGTGACTTTCCAGACACGACTAGAAAAGGAACTTTCTGTGTCGGAGACAAAGAAAAACAACGCTAACGTTATTGTTATAAAAAAAAAACCTATTAGTTGTTGCAGATGAGAACATATCCAGAACCTCAATAATTCTACAGAAACATGAGGAGTAATTAGCATTAGCGTGCTAACAAGCGTCCATTTAAGGCTAGCAGCAGCGCCTCCGCATGAGTTGGTGAAATGACAAAAACAGACTTTTAACGAAAGAAACACTTCAGAACTGAATTTGTGAAAAGCTCATTGCGTTTCCATGTATGTTGACGACACGATTCTTTCCAACATTGAAAGGTGCGGTACGTAGAACTGAATGTGTTTCTCCACCGGGTGGCAGTAGAGAGTCTGAGCTGTTTACGACGGCGGCTCTCAGTAATCTGAATCTTTCCAATCCAGAGGATCAGATTATCTGGTTTTGTGTGACGTTGGAGCGGCTCAGTGGATTAAATCCTATGACGCTTTGGAGGCGTTTCTCATAAGATTACAAGGGATTAAGATCAATTGTTTAATTAATCCAGCTTGTTGAAACATCAAAGAAATAATCTCCTGGTTAAGAGTCTCAAAATCACGCCATTCTGTTGCGTCAGACTCGTAAACAGACGATTCACCGGCACGTCTTTGTTTTCACTGAATGGAGATAATCTGATAATCTGATCAAGGTGTTTGATCTTTGTTAAGTCGGATTACTTCTGATTTTAATATTCCTCTGACCGTCCACACTTGGATTGTTTCTCCTGATTCCCTACCTTCTTCTTTGTTTGTAGGACAAAACATGAACGAGCTTCAGTGACGCACCGTACCACCTGGTGGCATAATGTGGAATTACAGGAGCTGTTAGTTGAGATTATTAGCATTTTAGTTTATATTATTTATTTTATTATAATTATACATTTTTATTGTTTTTATTTTATTGATTCTATTATGTATTCATTCATTATTTTTATGACGACCAGAACAGAAATACGTCTTCTTTATGACTTGTTTATGTCAACCTCAGTCTTATATTAATAATATATATTTGTATATAAATGAATGATTAAAAATCATACATTATCTATTTAGATACATTGATTTCAAACTTTTTTTTTTTGTGGCCAAAATCCATCTTGATTTTGATGGTGGGCTTTGATCAGGAAGGAGGGAGTGTGGCGCTACGTGTTTTCATACTGTTGGTTTTCGGGGGGGGGGGGGGGGGGGGGGCAGAGAGATGAAGAGCTACAGAGCTGTTTCTCTCGGAGCCGCAGCGTCATGAGCTTTATAAATGTTGGCGGCTGTTTGTGGCGTTATTGTTTCACTGGTCGGCAGCAGGAGGAGGAGGAGGAGGAGGAGGAGGAGCAGGAGGAGGAGGAGGAGGAGGAGGAGGAGGAGGAGGAGGAGGAGGAGGAGAAGGAGTAGAAAGACAAGAAGAAGAAGAGAGGAAATGAAAGAGAGAGAAAAGTTCTCCCTCCTCTTCCTCCTGCTCTTCATCTTCCCTCCTCCTCCTCCTGCCCTTCATCCTCCCTCCTCTTCCTCCTGCTCTTCATCCTCCCTCCTCTTCCTCCTGCACTTCATCCTCCCTCCTCTTCCTCCCGGTTCTCATCCTTCCTCCTCTTCCTCCTGCTCTTCATCTTCCCTCCTCTTCCTCCTGCTCTTCATCCTCCCTCCTCTTCCTCCCGCTTCTCATCCTTCCTCCTCTTCCTCCTGCTCTTCATCCTCCCTCCTCTTCCTCCTGCTCTTCATCCTCCCTCCTCTTCGTCCCGCTTCTCATCCTTCCTCTTCTTCCTCCTGCTCTTCATCCTCCCTCCTCTTCATCTTCCCTCCTCTTCCTCCTGCTCTTCATCCTCCCTCCTCTTCCTCCCACTCCTCATCCTTCCTCCTCTTCCTCCTGCTCTTCATCCTCCCTCCTCCTCCTCCCGCTCTTCATCCTCCCTCCTCTTCCTCCCGCTTCTCATCCTCCCTCCTCTTCCTCCCGCTTCTTATCCCTCCTCCTCTTCCTCCTGCTCTTCATCCTCCCTCCTCTTCCTCCTGCTCTTCCTCCTCCCGCCAACATCTCCTCCCTCCTCCTGCTCTTCCTCCTCCTCCTCTTCCTCTCGGTCTCTCCTCCTGAATTATTAAAACTGTTGTTTTCCTTATTGCATTGCAGGGTTGTTCCTCTTTGCTGGAGTTTGAATGCTTAAAGCTTAAATCCACCTCTTGACAGAACACACACACACACACACACTAGCGCGCGCACACACACACGCGCGCACACACACACACACACATAAACACACACACACACCCTTGTTTAATTGTGACTAAATAGTCGGTAGCGTTAGAAAGCGTCCGTCTCTTTCTTTCCTCAGCCTGTTTTCATTATTTCATTCCAGTAAATTGCTTTTTGTTGTGAAGCAGCTGAAAATCCTCGTCGGAGGCTGGAACCAGGGAATATTTGGCATTTCTGTGTTTTCCTGCTGAGAAATGAGCAGCACAAACAATCCAATAATTAATTTCACTCCAATAAAAATGTGCTTTGATATGAATTAATCATTCAGTGAGCTTTGTCTTGGATTGAATAAGTGTGATTAATTGATGTTAAAATGGTGGGAATTTACACTGTAATGATTAATCAACATTAAACCGAAAATGAATTCATTATTTTCATTCTCTCATGATCGTATTCTGACGTCTTCTGTTACAGCATCACCTCGCTTTTCCAGTTACTTTATCATCTGTAATCTGAGTATTTTGAGGGTTTTATTCTCATCCTTCCTGATTGTATCCTCGTATTTAACACTTTAAATCTCAAGCTGTTGAATTATCACCACTATTTTTTTTTTTCTTGGCTGGATCTTCAAGCTGATTACAAATCAAACACTTTCACCTCATTTAAGACGAACAATCTCAATAGAATAAGTTCATTTGACTGTTTGCGTCGTTTCCAAACACTTTTTTTTAAAGTATTTTTTTTTTAATTGATCACATTGATTTCTAATAAACAAACCCATTTGTCATAAAAATCAATACTTTGTTTTCAGTATATTTGTAAAGAAACAAGTGACATTTAAAATATTGTTTTAAAATGTGGATTTATTGATATTTTTTTTTAGCTCCAATAATCAGA
>NC_137665.1:20183397-20224049 GCF_963422515.1 Blennius ocellaris | reverse complement strand
GCAGACAGTGAGCTCCGAAATCAGCAGATGGGCGATTTGCTGCGTATAGTGTAATGTATGCTTACAAATGATGTTTAATGATATCTTCCAGGGACGGCGAGCGAAAACATTACCATTTTCAAGGCTAAACATGCAGGCTGTGTCAGAAAGCTGGAGACGCAGAATTAAGTAACAGCGCGTGCTCTTCCTGTTGTTTTATGCATATTTATCGGCTGTCAGGAAGCCTCGATTACACTCCTTCTCCTTTGTCTTCATCCGCAGTCCCCACATTACCCCACTTATCACCACTTCTGCTGCATTCCTCTTCAAAACCTGAAGAATTAGCGGCGTCGGCGGCGCGCTAGCAGGTCTTTAGCGGCTGCGAGTCGTTCGGAAAGGGCGACGCCGTGAATTCATCTTAATAAACTGAAACTTAAAGAAAATGAATAAATAAGGACGCAGTCAGGGATGAGGGGAGTGGATGCATCGATTTAGCTGAAATGCTGTGGTAAAAAGAAAAACACTTCCAAAGTACTTGTGTAAAAGTAAAGATACTTATCTTCAGGAAAAAGTAGAAGTACATATTTAATTACTTGAGTGCTTTTCCCGCCGTTTGAGAAATATTCCCACCTTGAGAGGCTTTATAACGCCATCAGATTTCCCCCCTCATCAAAGGACTTTTATCATCACGAAATGACTTTTACTGCTACGAGATGAATTTTCCCGCCATCAGAAGATTTTCCCGCCATCACAAGACTTTTCCCGCCATCAGAAGATTTTCCCGCTATCACAAGACTTTTCCCGCCATCAGAAGATTTTCCCGCCATCAGAAGATTTTTCCCGCCATCACAAGATTTTCCCGCCATCACAAGATTTTCCCGCCATCAGAAGACTTTTCCCGCCATCACAAGATTTTTCCCGCCATCAGAATACTTTTCCCGCCATCAGAAGATTTTCCCGCCATCACAAGATTTTCCCGCCATCAGAAGACTTTTCCCGCCATCACAAGATTTTCCCGTCATCACAAGATTTTTCCCCGCCATCAGAGGACCTTTCCCGCCATGAGAGGGCTTTTGAAACAATGTGTTTCTTTCCCCACCTGTTGCCCCCCCCCCCCCCCGGCCCCCCTGTCCTGCGGGAGCCACCTGTGGAGTCTGGAGGAAACATGAAGCTATAAAAGCCTCGTGGCCGAGTTTATAAAGCCGGTGACTCCATAAAGCCCAGTGTGTGATTAAGAGAGAGCAGAGTTTTCCCAGCAGCTCCGTCCGTTTGATGAATGAGGACGAAAAGGCCGAACGAGCCATAACGGCAGCTCGGTGGGGGGGGCCGGCAGTGTGTGTGTGGGGGGGGGGGTGATAATGACTGCGAGCGCGTGTGGTTGGACGGGAGAGGTTGTGTTCACTTCCTGTCCTCTGAAAGCTTCCATCTTCATAATGGACGGCGGCTTCCTCCCGGGACTGTCTAGACTGGATCTGAAGCCCCGACGCTATCAGAGTACTGGAGCAGCCGGCGAGGGGGGCGTGGCCTCACCGAAGGGGACAGGAAGTTGACACGTCTTCACACAGGAAGTGCCACTTAGAGCAAATACAAGTACGCTCATACTTTACTAAAGTGCAACTGCAGATACTGGTTTTTAACAAGAGTAGTCTTTGAACTTTACTGTGAAATACGGGTTCATTTTTTTTACTTTGATAAAATTCACGTGTTTGTATAACAAGTTAAAAAAAACACTTTTGTAGAAATTACATTTTGAACATCTTCGGCCCTCTAAATATATTGATAATTGTGAGAGAATCCACTTCGGCTTTTAACTTGCATGCTAACACGTAATGCTAACACGTAATGCTAACACGATGCTACACTGTGAATATTTTGAGCTTTTATTCTGAATATACAGGTTAAATGTAGAAAATCAATAATGACAGCAACAAAAAACACTTGTTATTATTGTTGAATTATTATTCACGTAAAGTTGGGTCACGAACTTTGAGGCTAAATTGGTAGAACGGTCGTCTTTCCAATCGGAAGGTTGCAGGTTTGATTCCCGTCTCCACCTATACACATGTAGAAGTGTCCTTGAGCAAGACACTGAACCTAAACTGCTCTACACTTCATGAGTAAAGTCTTTTTACCGTTTAACTTCAGGCCAGCAGCTAATGTGTAAAGATCTGGTTATTGAGAGTATTTTTCTTCCCCCTCTGATTTCTCATGTGACGAAGGCGCGTCGCGATCCGCTGCTCTTGTGGGTTCATGTATGTCTCTAGGAATTAATGCTGACTTGTTGTGAATTAATGCTGACTTGTGAATTTTTGAAGTGTTCTTCTCGTCTTGTGACTTGATTTCCGCGAGTCATTCCTTGATAGAAGAAAAAGCTTCTGTTTCTTCTCCTCAACCTCGAGTGCCCCGAGCTTCCGACCCCCTCGCCCCCCCCCCCCTTCTGCCCCCCCCCCCCCTTCAGTTATTTATGAGCGTGACTTGAAATAGACTTCAGGATTTGATAAAAGCGTGATCCTTAATCTGAGTTGCCTGGGAAGTGCATTTCATTTTTATTCCCCGTTGGAGATTGATGGGGGAGTGCAGTGGTTAACCCCCCACAACCCCCCCCCCCCCCCCCCCCCCCCCACACACACACACACACACACACACACACTGATTGCTTAATGTAAATCCATTGACTGGACCCAGAAATCGTGGTTCTGCTGGAACCGCCATGAAACCTTTATAGAAAAAGCTCTAATTGAAGGAACGCCTTCACTCCCTCCCCGCCCCTTGCTTCACGCCACTGTGGGGGTGGGGGTGGGGGGGGGGGGGGGTAAGAGGGGTGATAAATTTCATCGAACCATTGCGGCGTGTGAAGGGGGCCTCCTGTGTATCAGCGTTAGGCCTCCTTACGGCCGCGGCGGGGAGCGCGAGGCGCTCCGCCGCCGCAGGACGGCCCGCCACGGCCAGAAGAGAGAAAAACAGCCGGTCACTGAGGGGTTAATATTTAAAAGCCGAGCTCGAGTATTGATGAGATGTTTGGAAAAATTGCTGAGGCAGGATCATTGTTACAGTGTGGAGAAAGCTGCTCCTCCTCCTCCTCCTCCTCCTCCTCCTCCTGCTTTATAATCACCTGAAAAAAGAAAACATTTTTTTTTTTTTTGGTTTTATTTCTTTGGTCACAAAAAGTCTTTGATTTTTTTTTTTTCCGGTGTTTTTTGTGTTTTCTGTCATTTTGAGTAAAAGTGTCATCACCTCAATGTAACACACACACACACTCACACACACACACACACCACACACACACACACACACACACACACACACACACACCACACACACACACACCCTCCCTGCAACACTCTCTCCCTGCTTCCTGCCCCCCCCACCCCCCCACACCCCCACACCCCCTCCCTGGGACGTTGAATTTTACAGTACCGTCTGCAGATCGGCTTGTTTGGGCTCTCTCTGCCAGAGCGAGTGGAGGAACGCTGGAGGCAGCTGTCAGGCGCCGGCTGCTCGCTCCTGCTCGCTCTCTGCTGCTCCCGCTCAGCTCGCCGACTGATTTCACATTCGCCCAATAAGAGGAGGAGGAGGAGGAGGAGGAGGGAGGGAGAGTGAGGAGGAGAGAGTAGAGAGAGAGAGAGACAGGAGAGAGAGAGGAGAGAGAGAGCGAGAGAGAGGGACGAGAGTCTCCAAGTGAGTGGAAGAGTGTCAAAGGAAAAAAGAGGTTACAACACCTCCACAGCTCTGCTGGTGCTCGCTTCGCAAGGAGAAGAAGAAAGAGGAGGGTCTGAGAGATTGATAGGAGAAGAAGAAGGAGAAGAAAAAGAAGAAGAAAGAGGAGGGTCTGAGAGATTAACAAGAGAAGAAGAAAAAGAAGAAGAAAGAGGAGGGTCTGAGAGATTAACAAGAGAAGAAGAAGAAGAAGAAGAAGAAAAGAGGAGGAGAGTGAGAAATTAACAGAAGAAGAAGAGTTGGGAGTATATTTGACGGGGAAACCAGCTCGTCTCTGCTCCTTCCTGACACCGCCCCCTCCTCCTCCTCCTCCTCCTCCTCCTCCTCCTCCTCCACACACCCACCTGATCACCCCCCCCCCCCCCCACCCCCCTCACCCCCCACGACGCTGGCTGGACTCGTCCCCGCTCCGCCGCCGCCGCTCGGCCCCGCCTGCTGCTCCGCCCGCCGGCCCTCTCCCGCCCCGCTGCCACCATGATGATGTACTTCTGGGTGAGTGTGTGTGTGTGTGTGTGTGTGTGTGTGTGTGTGTGTGTGTGTGTGTGTGTGTGTGTGTGTGTGTGTGTTTTCTCTGTTTACATGTGAAGCGAATCAGCTGGATCATTAAGAACTTTTCCATCACTTCCTGTCCGTCGCCGCTCCTGCAGGGTTTGTGAATTACCCAGCATGCAATGGGTGTGACGTGTGACCCGGGTGGGTGGGTGGGCAGGTGGGCGGTTGTGACCCGGCAGGCAGCCGCTCGGCGTCTTCAGCGTTTGGATGTTTCCAGTGGTGACCTGGAGGTGCTGTTGGATTCACTTTTGACCTCATGTGTGATTACTCTGATTACTCCGAATACTCTGATTACCCCAAACGTTGATCGCTGTTGCCTCTTTCCTGCGTTTCTCTCCTGTTCGTCCCTGAGAGGACGAAGGGCAGCAGCCTGGACGTTTATTAGTAAAGTGTCGTCGCTGTGAATAGATTGTTTTGAACTGAAAGTTGGGATTTGAAAGAATTTGCTGACACGCTGGGTGAATGGATGAATGGATGGATGAATGGATGGATGGATGGATGAATGACCAGGTGAGTCAGGGAGTGAGAGAGTGAGTGAATCCCACGTTTTCATCGGAGCCAGTCGGGGCCTTGAACCTCGTCATCGTCTTCATCGCGACTCTGAAGCTCAGACAACGGAAGAGAAACAAGAAACAAAAAATAAAAACCCCAGAAATGTCTTTTCATGGTTGTTTACCTTCTGGAGGAAGAAACGTTCACGTGTTCATTGGACAGGATGTGGAGAGCAGACTCACATGATCAATCTGTGGCTTTAAACCCTTCACAACAGAAACACTCACAGGTTTTGTTTTGTTTTTTTTTAAAATCCAGAAACAATCAGTGTTTATCAGGAGTGAATGTGTGAATTGTGGTCGTAGAATTAACCTGAATGAAAACCTACATGCTTTTCTTTTTTTTTTTTTCCCACATGAAATCTGTGTGGAAACGCCAGCAGCCTCCTGGATGGCAGCGTGACACACTTATTGATACGACATCAGAAAAATCATCACTTCATTCTGATTTCTTTGAAAATATGGAGCGATTAATCTCTTATTTAAAGTCGTTTTTTCACACTAATAATGAGTCACAATGAAATAAGGGTGTGTGTGTGTGTGTGTGGTGTGTCGTGTGTGTGTGTGTGTGTGTGTGTGTGTGTGTGTGTGTGTGTGTGTGTGTGTGTGTGTGTGTGTTAAAGTGGTCCAGTTAGTGACGTCAAGCTCTTAACGTATCAACAATTTCAGTCGTTCATCATAAAAACAATCTGGTAAATTAGATTTTTTTTTTTTTTTATTCAGGTGTTTTTCTTTCCTTTTTTTTTTTTTTTTTTTTTGCCAAAGAATAAAAACTGTCTCTATGTGGCCTCCAAAAATGTAGGGAAAAAACTGTTAAAAACATGTGGCTGTATTTAGACTGTAAACTGGTGAAGATTTAAATAACCTGGAAAATCCCTCTCGGATCAGAAAGTCTATTCTATTCTATTCTATTCTATTCTATTCTATTCTATTCTATTCTGATCTGATCTGTTCTATTCTATTCTATTCTATTCTATTCTATTCTATTCTATTCTGATCTATTCTATTCTATTCTATTCTATTCTATTCTATTCTATTCTGTTCTATTCTATTCTATTCTATTCTATTCTATTCTATTCTATTCTATTCTATTCTATTCTATTCTATTCTATTCTGTTCTATTCTATTCTATTCTATTCTATTCTATAAAGAGACAGAGTACAGAGCAGTTAAAGTTCTTACAGCAGTGTGACCGTTTGCGTCCTTTAATTCCTAACATGTGAACGTGTGACATCCATAATGGTTAAACTTCTGAGTTCAAGCCGACGTGAAGCTTTTATTTTTTAATTTTATTTATTTATCATGATTATTATAATTTTTTTTATTTACGTAAAGATTTCAGCTGAAATCCAATGACGGTGTCTTTATCATTCCTGTGCATTTCGACTGCGTCTGAATTAGCAGATTTCAAATGACATTTCCTTTTCGATCATTTTTCACACTAAAACACTTACATTTTTAGTGTGTGTGTGTGTGTGTGAGAGTGTGTGTGTGTGTGTGTGTGTTGGCCACTCAGCTCTCAGGTTCTTCCTTCTTGCTGTTTGAATGTTTCCTCCTGGAACCACAGAACGTTAGAATCCTGCTTCTCAGAGTCCTCCAGCAGCCTGAAGCTGAAGCTGAAGCGGCGGCGTTCGTTCCAAACGTTCCACTCGAACGACTCCAGGTTCTCGTGAGACTTGAAGCTGCAGAACTGAGGTTCTAAAATGTTCTAAAGGGATTTGAGTTCCCTGAAACTGGAGCAGATCTGTATTCTTTAAAGTGACGGAAAGCTTCAGACGCAGGATGTTTGTCTCTGAAAAGATGAAACGGTGGCGTCAGAATCACACACACACACACACGCACACACACACACACACACACACACACACATACACACACACACACACACACACACACACGCACACACACACCCTTGTTTACAGGTTTCAGATGATTTTAAAGTGCAGAAATTGTCATTTAATTGCTGGACGTGTTGAGTGTGATGACTGATTCTCTCTCGAAGTCATTTATCGGCAAAACTTTCCGAATGTATTCACTCGTTCCTCCCGAATATGAACGAGAAAAAATTACTCTGCACAAAAATTGGTGAAAAATGACGAGTTGTGACGATTTCAGTGTCGAGGACAACCTGCCGCTGCGGTTCAGAGTCACTGATCTCCGCGGCTCGCACAGGTTTTCCGTTCAGTGTGTAAAATAAATCCTGGTCTTCCAGACCGACGGAGGACGAGTGTGGAGAAGCTTCATGAAGAGACTCAGAGAAACCAGATCAATAAATCATGAAATGATCACAAAGAGCTTCTGGAGTCTAACGGAGAAATGACACCTCTGTGTGTGTGTGTGTGTGTGTGTGTGTGTGTGTGTGTGTGTGTGTGTGTGTGTGTGTGTGTGTGTGTGTGTGTGTGTGTGTGTGTGTGTGTGTGGTGTGTGTGTGTGTGTGTTGCCTCCTGTTTGAACTGCAGGTGTTGAGCATTACCTGCAGTCCCTCCGGAGGCCTGCTGTCAGTCGTGCTTCAGTCTAGGGAACCTGCCCCCCCCCTCCTCTACCCCCCCCCCCCCCCCCCCCCCCCTCTCCCCTCCTCTACCCCTCCCCCCCACATTAGAATATTTATTCACCAAGCAGATGTTCTTATCCGGGGCAATTACCTTTGCCTTACATTTCCTTCCCTGTTGCCCGCCGATCGAGATGAATGTGTATGAAGGCGTCGCTGCATAACACACTGGGTACCAGCCACCTCCACCCCCCTCCACCCACCCCCTCCACCCCACCTCCTCCCCATCCACCCACCTCCCGCTGCTGCAGATGCACGGGGTCTGAGCTCCATGGAAATCTAGTGGCAAATTGGTGGAGAACTGTAGAGACCTGGTGGAGAGATGGTTGTGAAGTGGTGGAGAACTGGGTGGAGAGCTGGTGTAGAACTGGTGGAGAGCTGGTGGTGAACTGAGTGGAGAGCTGGTGGTGAACTGGGTGGAGAACTGGGTGGTGAGCTGGTGGAGAACTGGTGGAGAGCTGGTGGCGAACTGGTGGTGAACTGGTGGAGAACTGGTGGAGAGCTGGTGGCGAACTGGTGGTGAACTGGTGGAGAACTGGGTGGAGAACTGGTGGAGAGCTGGTGGCGAACTGGTGGTGAACTGGTGGAGAACTGGGTAGAGAGCTGGTGGAGAGCTGGGTGGAGAACTGGGTGGAGAACTGGTGGTGAACTGGGTGGTGAGCTGGTGGTGAACTGGGTGGAGAACTGCTGGAGAGCTGGTGGTGAACTGGGTGGAGAACTGGTGGAGAGCTGGTGGTGAACTGGGTGGAGAACTAGTGGAGAGCTGGTGTGAACTGGGTGGAGAACTAGTGGAGAGCTGGTGGTGAACTGGGTGGAGAACTAGTGGAGAGCTGGTGGTGAACTGGGTGGAGAACTGGTGGAGAGCTGGTGGCGAACTGGTGGTGAACTGGTGGAGAACTGGGTGGAGAACTGGTGGAGAGCTGGTGGCGAACTGGTGGTGAACTGGTGGAGAACTGGGTAGAGAGCTGGTGGAGAGCTGGGTGGAGAACTGGGTGGAGAACTGGTGGTGAACTGGGTGGTGAGCTGGTGGGTGAACTGGGTGGAGAACTGCTGGAGAGCTGGTGGTGAACTGGGTGGAGAACTGGTGGAGAGCTGGTGGTGAACTGGGTGGAGAACTAGTGGAGAGCTGGTGGTGAACTGGGTGGAGAACTAGTGGAGAGCTGGTGGTGAACTGGGTGGAGAACTAGTGGAGAGCTGGTGGTGAACTGGGTGGAGAACTGGTGGAGAGCTGGTGGCTCCAGTAGAAGCAGGTGAAGAGTTATGGAGAGCAGGTTGCAGCAGGTTCCTGTCCTCTGTCAGCTCGATGAATAATTGAGCAGTACAGGCCGACGGAGGTGGTGTAGGAGGTGGAGGTGGTGGAGGAGTGAGCTGCTGGTGATGGAGAGACTAATGCATGTCGCCTGGCAGTGCTTTACGTCGGCTTCTGGCCTGAAGAGGGAGGCGGCAGGAGGAGGTGGGAGGAGGTTCAGCCTCCGTCATGCAGGAGGTGCAGGTGGAGGTTGAGCCTCCTTCTCCTCCACCTCCTCCTCCTCCTCCGTCAGCAGCAGCTGATCCTCCTCCAGGCGGAAGTTCAATCAGAGATTCTGTGAATCGTCTCAGCGGCTCGTTTTACTGTCGCAGTGCTGGAATGTTTGTATGTACAGCGTGTGTGGTGTTTACAATGCCTGCATGTGTTCTGCGCCTCCGGTGAGACACACACACACACACACACACACACACACACACACACACACACACACACACACACACACACACACACACACACACACTGGACCAGTGTGTTGGGATTCATGGCGGACGGCGTGCCGACGCAGAGCTGATCACAGATTCAGTGGCGTCGTTGGTTTCGTGTTGCACCATGAAGTGCTGCCGATCGTTTGTTAATGTAATAATTGATCTGCGTCCTCCGACGGCCAATCAGGAGTCGCTTCACGTTCGCTCTTTAGTGCTCTCCGGGACCACCCCGCACCCAACCCCCCCCCTCCTCCCCCCCACCGTCAGCGGTTACCATAGAAACCAGTCGGGAAACGACGCTACGAGCTCCAGCCGCTAGCAACCAATAATAAAGCAGCAGTGATGATCAAAGTGACGATCAAAGTGACGATCAAAGTGATGATCAAAGTGACGATCAAAGTGGCGCCAGACGACGGCTAACAAGAACAACGTTCGTACGACATAAAGTCGTTCAAGTCGTCAGCGTCGCCGCGACAAATTCGTTGCCGTAATCATGTTTCCAAATCCATGTCGGGTGAACGTCGCAGCGGATGATGTCACAAGACGCTCATGTTAGCGTCCACGGGGGTGGGGGGGGGGGGCTTGATTGTCCCATTTTAACCTCAATCTCACAACACCGTCCGCTTCTCTGCTGCTTCCTGTTCCGAAGGTTTTACTAAACGGCTGCTGCGATCAATCGTTAACGCGTAGCCTAATGTTGTATCGTGTAACACACACACACACACACACACACACACACACACACACACACACACACACACACACACACACACACACACACACACACTCACACACACAGCTGATGTAATAACGTTGCCACATCCAGGAAATCTCTTTAATCCGGACGTGTAAATTCTTCAATCTGCTAAAATCTGCTTTTATTTGCCTTCTTGTTTCTTGTGTTTTGGCCCCCGCCCCCAACAATTGGTGGCTTTAGCATTAATGCAAACACCCCCTCCCCCCCACCCCCCTCAACACACACACACACCCCCACCCCACCCCCACCCCCACCCCCCTCCTGGGGGGCTAATGGCTCCGGAGCTCCAGCTAATTGTGATTAGACTCTGACAGCGGGTTTTACTCGCTGGATTTTTCGCAGCGCGGTCGTCTTTGATATGAGCAGCACAGCTGATAAAGAGATTAGATGGGTGGTGGTGGTGGTGGTGTAGGTGGGGGGGATTGGGGGGGGGGGGGGGGGTGCTGTTCTTAAACTACAGAAAGACACCTACACGGGGGAAATCACTGGTGAGTTTAGCAGAGGAAAATAGATCCGGACGCAGTAAAAGCCCGGCGCTGCTTATTGCACCTGCTATCATTAGCGTCGGTACACATGGCCGGCCTCCCAGGGAAAAGTCATTATCCAGCTGCGCCGTTATTTTCCTCCTCGTGCGCCGTGACTTCAGGGCTGCAGCCGCCGCGCCGTTTAATGCCTCCAACACAATAAAGGACTGCAGCCTTAATGATGTGGGATTGGATGGCCGCGCCTCGGGTTGTCCAGGGGCCGCTCAGCCGTTACCGCGAGCGGCCATTTTGACTCGCCGGCCGCCGCCGCCGCCGCCGCCCAGACCGCGAGGCGCTTCAGGAGAGAGGCTGCAACCAGAAATCAGATTTGAAAGATTAGCAGCGTTTTAAAGACTCTTCAGAGCGCCGGAGTGTGTTGGGTTTGATTTCACCGCGGTCATACAGGTTTGAACTGTTCGTCAGTGAACTGTTCCTCAGCTAACTGTTCCTCAGTCAACTGTTCCTCAGCTAACTGTTCCTCAGTGAACTGTTCCTCAGTGAATGGTTCCTCAGTGAACCTTTCGTCAGTGAACCGTTCGTCAGTGAACCTTTCGTCAGTGAACCGTTCGTCAGTGAATGGTTCCTCAGTGAACGGTTCCTCAGTGAACCGTTCCTCAGTGAGCGGTTCCTCAGTGAACCGTTCGTCAGTGAATGGTTCCTCAGTGAACCGTTCGTCAGTGAACCATTCCTCAGTGAATCGTTCCTCGGTGAACCGTTCCTCGGTGAACGGTTAGTCAGTGAACGGTTCCTCAATGAACCGTTCCTCAGTGAACGGTTCCTCAGTGAACCGTTCCTCAGTGAACGGTTCCTCAGTGAACACCGCGCCAACGTAATTTCTCCATCTTTAAACTCTTCGGCAGCATCAGAACACGGAACCTTCTAGAACTCTGACCTCCTCCACACACCACAGTTCTACCGCCACGTATCCTACAACTTGTGCCGAAGTTTGAAAAGTGTTCTAGAATTTTTCCATTCTGCAAAGTGTTTGATTGTCATCGTTTGAGGTTTGTGACGTTCAGAACGTGTTTGTAGTCGACGGTTCTTCTAGAGTGATTGGAATGTTCTGAACGGCTCCGTCATTGTTCTCCTCAATATTCTAGTTACTGACGTGAACTTGTACCTCGGCTCAGGAACGTTTCCCCTTAATCAATGATCCACTAAGGAAGTAAACTGTAAATGTTACATTACATTACATTTTGTTTTGTTTACGGTAGTTACATTATGTTTAGTTACAATATGTTTAGTTACAACATGTTTAGTTACAATATGTTTAGTTACAATATGTTTAGGTACATTATGTTTTGTTATATTATGTTTAGGTACATTATGTGTAGTTACATTATGTTTAGTTACGTTATGTTTAGTTACAATATGTTTAGTTACATTATGTTTAGTTACAATATGTTTAGTTACGTTATGTTTTATTGCTTTAAATGTTGTTAGGTTGCGTTTTCTTATGTTATATTTAGTTAAGTCACACTTTGGGGCGACCGTGGCTCATGTGGTAGAGTGGTCGTCTTTCGGAGTGAGAGGTCGGAGGTTCGATCCCAGTCTACACTGGTCTATGTGTCGAAGTGTCCTTGGGCAAGACACTGAACCCTAAATTGCTCCCAGTGGTCGACTAGCGCCTTGCATGGCAGCTCTGTCCCATTGGTGTGTGAATGTGAGCGTGAATGGGTGAATGACTGATCTGTGAAGCGCTTTGGGACTGCACTCAGTGTGGTTAGAAGGCGCTATATAAATCTAGACCATTTACTTTGTCACGTTTTGTTCCGTTATGTTTTATTATATTATGTTTTGTTACTTTGGGTTTTGTTACATTAAGTTTTGTGGTTTTGTTACATTATGTGACATTATGCTACATTTAGTTTTGTTATGTTTTGTTACATAACGTCGTTACATTTAGTTTTGTTATGTTTTGTTACATAACGTCGTTACATTTAGTTTTGTTATGTTTTGTTACATAACGTCGTTACATTTAGTTATTATGTTTTGTTACGTAACATTGTTACATTTAGTTTTGTTATGTTTTGTTACATAACGTTGTGACATTTAGTTTTGTTATGTTTTGTTACATAACGTCGTGACATTTAGTTTTGTAATGCTTTGTTACATAACGTTGTGACATTTAGTTTTGTAATGTTTTGTTACGTAACATAGTTACATTTAGTTTTGTTTTGTTTTGGTATGTGACCTTGCTACACTTAGTTTTGTTATGTTTTGTTACGTAACATTATTACATTTAGTTTTGTTACGTAACATTATTACATTTGCTTTTGTTATGTTTTGTTAGGTAACATTGTTACATTTGGTTTTGTTATGTTTTGTTACGTAACATTATTACATTTAGTTTTGTTATGTTTTGTTACGTAACATTATTACATTTAGTTTTGTTATGTTTCGTTACATAACGTCGTTACATTTAGTTTTGTTATGTTTCGTTACGCAACGTTGTTACATTTAGTTTTGTTATGTTTCGTTAAGTAACGTGGTTACATTTAGTTTTGTTATGTTTTGTTACATAACGTTGTGACATTTAGTTTTGTAATGTTTTGTTACGTAACATAGTTACATTTAGTTTTGTTATGTTTTGGTATGTGACATTGCTACACTTAGTTTTGTTATGTTTTGTTACGTAACATTATTACATTTAGTTTTGTTACGTAACATTATTACATTTGGTTTTGTTATGTTTTGTTACGTAACATTATTACATTTAGTTTTGTTATGTTTTGTTACGTAACATTATTACATTTAGTTTTGTTATGTTTTGTTACGTAACATTATTACATTTAGTTTTGTTATGTTTCGTTACGTAACGTAACGTTGTTACATTTAGTTTTGTTGTGTTTCGTTACATAACGTCGTTACATTTAGTTTTGTAATGTTTCGTTACGTAACGTGGTTACATTCGGTTCCCTGCAGTGACGTTGAGGACTGTCTTGTTCTGCACTCTAACGTTGCTCCAGACGTCGTTCCGTCACAAAAACCTTGAAATGTGTTGATCAAACACTGATCAGTGACTTTGTCCTGGAGTTCTGCTGGAGCTGCAGCAGGTTACTTGTTACAAATTCAGACGCCGTGGCAGAAAAACTTATGATAATAGAGGAGAACCCCCCCCCCCTCCCCCACCCAGAGCCGTGGCTCTGCCCTGAAGTGTCAGCTCCCACCTGAGGAGCGGTTTGGAGCAGCAGCAGCAGCGTCTCCGCTGGCTTCCTGCCATTGACGATAAGAAAAAAAAAGTAAAAGCCTCCTGCTCCGTTTCGCTGCAACAAAATGGAATTGGGGGGGGATTTTGGTTTCCGCTCTTTGACTCTCGGCCGCGAACTCACACGTCCTCCTGGACACGGCGTCCGTTAAGATCTGGACCTCCGGGGGACAAAAGTCAGCGTCTCCTTTTGTGAGATGATTGAAAAAAAGAGTCCTGAGAGGAAGTCCTCATGCAGATTACACACGAGAGCTCGTAATCCCATATAATCCAGGTGCAGAGTGCAGGGAGCAGGTTGAGTTTTTTTTTACCCCCCTCCCAGATTATCCCCGACCTGCCGGGGGGGGGGTCTGGACGCGGCGGCGCTGTAATTAAACACACGGCGTGTTTTCAGGCTGCTGACGCCGGCGTTTCGCTTTTTAACATGAAATAAATGAAATGCTCATCACTTATTCAGCTGCTCGGATCAAACCCATAAAAACTGCAGAAAACAGAATTACAACCGTTTCACCAGGGGAGTTTTTACATTTTTTTTGGGGGGGGGGGTTATTTTTTATTTTTTTTTAAATACAATTAAATGTTATTAGCACAATTACTCAGGTTTCAACAGAAAACCATTCTGCCTTTGTCTTTTGGATGTGAAATATTGAAATGATCTTCAGTCTTTACGGTTAATCTGCATTAATACATCAATGGAATGCATCGCAGGAGGGAAATGTGTGGAATCATATCAAGAAAACTTGTCTTAATTCCAGAGAAAAACTGCAACGACCATGCTAAAAATATAAAACACCAGCATTTATTTCATGTTTACTGCATCAACATGCATGATTCTGATGTTTTCCTCCTAAATTTGAAGCTTTATTCTTTCTTTTTTCTCTCAATTGATTTCACAATTGAAGTTAATAATTGCTGTGCAGAGATAGTTGGCGTGTGTGTGTGTGCGTGTGTGTGTGTGTGCGTGTGTGTGTGTGTGTGTTATGATCTGACGTATCAGATTGATGAGTTGGCGCCTTTCCGTTTCTGCTGAAAGGCGGCGCGTCGCCGAGGCTTTGTTTTAAAGGTGTTTTCCTCCGCAGCGGCGGTCACATGTGCCGCTCTTCATGCATGCGCCTGGTCTTTACGGCTGCAGCGGCTCCGGCGGGAGGCGCTTATACGGTTATATACTCGGCCAGTCGATGGCGGCCTGAATAAACCAGAAACACTGTGGCTGTAAAATTAATGACAGCAGAGTGACATTAGTGTTATAGGTTATTGACCGATCTCAGGGAATTTATGACCCTAATCGAGAGGCGGTGTCAAAGGGAGCGGCGCTGACAGCGGAGAGACCCCCCCCCCCCCCCCCCCCAATCCCCCTAACCCTCCTAACACCCCCCCCACACACCCCAGCCTAACCCCCCCCCCCCCCACACACACACACACACACACACGCAAAGTCCCAGTAACACGAAATTGTGACTGGGACTTTATAATTCTCTTCGCGAGGGCCGGGGGGGTCCGAGGGCCGAGCCCCCCCCCCCATGCTGGGGGTCGGAGCGGGCAGATACCTGTGTGTGTGTGTGTGTGTGTGTGTGTGTGGTTATATAACGGCGCTGCAGAACAGAAGCGGTCGCAGCTCCTCTTTAAAGCGACACTAGAAACAGAAATATTCAGCAGCGTGCAAACGGCCGGCCGTAAAGACGATAAATAATTCTCACTGAACGGGAAGCCAAATGTGACATGCTTGTCATTGTTACCCCCCACCGCCCCCCCCAACCCCCCAACCCCCACCCCCAACCCCCAACCCCCACCCCAAACTCTCACACACACACACACACACACACACACACACACACACACACACACACACACACAGAGTTCAGGTGACTGAGACTGTTTCTCTGTTTATTGTTGTTTTGTTCTCTTTTCTTTTGTTGTTTAACAAAAAAAATTCAACATTCCTGTGTTATTATTGTTATTATTATTATTATTATTATTATTATTAGTAGTAGTAGTAGTAGTAGTAGTAGTAGTAGTAGTAGTAGTAGTAGTAGTAGTATTAGTAGTAGTATTGTTTCACTTTCACCACAAACCTCCAGGATCAATGTCGCAAGAAGAGATGGATGTTTTTCCTTTGCTTGACCTTTTAGAGCATCTTCCTGTTCTAACATCAGATTATAGAGCATATTCCTGTTCTAACATCAGATTATAGAGCATCTTCCTCCTCTAGCATCAGATTATAGAGCATATTCCTGTTCTAACATCAAATGATAGAGCATCTTCCCCCTCTAACATCAGATTATAGAGTATCTTCCTGTTCTAACAGCAGATTATAGAGCATCTTCCTCCTCTAACATCAGATTATAGAGCATCTTCCTCCCCTAACATCAGATTATAGAGCATCTTCCTCCCCTAACATCAGATTATAGAGCATCTTCCCCCTCTAACAAGCGAGCCGCCCACTGCCCTCCTGAGCTGCTGGGATCTTTCTATGCAACACGACTTTTCATGGTGTTAATCAGCCAACATGGCAACGCGGCGCCGTAAACACGGAGCTCAGGTGTAATCCAGAGGCTGAGTAATCCAACACCGGCAGATCTGAATCACCAGCATCTCCACCGGCGGAGGAAACATTCAGCAGCTTGAAACCTTCAGAGAGACCTGATCCTGAGCCGATGTGACGGCGACAACATTTCCCACTTTGCTCACTGGAAGTCGCTCTGGAAAGATGAAAGCTTCTCGCGACGAGAAGCAGGAAAGTTTTACTTCCCAGCATTAGAAATAAAAGTTTCTCAGGTTTGATCTTCTGAAAGTAGATGACTGTTAAATGACCAACAAATATTTCGTTTTCAAAATTTTTTCATCAATTTCCTTTGAACCGTTTGAGGGAAACAGGAAGTGACCCCACATTGCCCGTTAAAGGGTTAAAGGATCTTCAAAAGACGTTTCCGTTGATGCTCCCGATGGAAGCCGACGACTCGTCGTGACTCGGGTCCTTCAGGCGGCGTGAGGACGTCACGTTCTGCTCGCCTGAATCTGAAGGAGGAAACATTTCCATCTTGACTTTAAGCATAGATCAACATATTCTAGAACTCTCACTGACACGCTCAACTAACTCCGTCACAGTTTCGATATCAATTTCGAGCACCGACACGCTGTGGGACATTCTGGAAAGTATCATCATCCACATCCATGGCGGCTGATCTAGAACTCTCACACTTCCTCAAGCGAACACACTCGAGAACTCACGTCTCTTATGGAACCTTTACATCTGAGAACTCTGCCAGATTCTAGGCCAACCCCTAGACCACCTCCAGTGCTATAGCACTGCGGCGTGCTGTAACATCTTGGTGCGTGCCGTGCCGTGCTGCGTGCCGTGCTGCGTGCCGTCACACTGCAGCGGCACGCTATAGCATTTCGGTGTTATAGCACCACGGCATGCTATAGCATTGCGGTGCTATAGCTTCGCATTGTGCTGTCACACTGCAGCGGCATGGTATAGCATTGTGGTGCTATGGCACCGCGGCATGGTATAGCATTGTGGTGCTATGGCACCGCGGCATGCTATAGCATTGCAGTGCTACCGCACCGCGGCATACTATAGCATTGCGGTGGTACGGCACCGCGGCATGCTATAGCATTGTGGTGCTACGGTACCGCAGCGTCCTATAGCATTGCGGCGCTACGGCACCACGGCGTCCTATAGCATTGCGGCGCTACGGCACCACGGCGTCCTATAGCATTGCGGCGCTACGGCACCACGACGTCCTATAGCATTGTGGCGCTACGGCACCACGACGTCCTATAGCATTGTGGTGCTACGGCACCACGGCGTCCTATAGCATTGCGGCGCTACGGCACCACGACGTCCTATAGCATTGCGGCGCTACGGCACCACGACGTCCTATAGCATTGTGGCGCTACGGCACCACGACGTCCTATAGCATTGTGGTGCTACGGCACCACGGCGTCCTATAGCATTGTGGTGCTATGGCACCGCGGCATGCTATAGCATTGCAGTGCTACCGCACCGCGGCATACTATAGCATTGCGGTGGTACGGCACCGCGGCATGCTATAGCATTGTGGTGCTACGGCACCGCGGCGTCCTATAGCATTGTGGTGCTACGGTACCGCGGCGTCCTATAGCATTGCGGCGCCACGGCACCACGGCGTCCTATAGCATTGCGGCGCTACGGCACCGTGGCGTGCTATAGCATTGCGGCGCTATGGCACCGCGGCATGCCGTCACACTGCAGCCCCTGCAGAAGTGTGGGACCTCGGAGTCGCTGCGCAGAGCGAAATGAGTTCCATGTAGCGGCTGACGATTGAATGTAATGGCGCTCTCTCTCCGGGGAGCGCAGTTTTCTCTCCACTGATGTCTGGGCTGATACGCTGCGGCGCGGCGCCGAGCGGCGCGGCGCTCCGCCGAGGAGCGGCTCGCTCTCTGCTCCGCTGAATTATTCATCTCCATGCCTGGAATCTGGGAGCGAAGCCACTTCTGGAAGTTTACATTGAACAAAACGGATGCATGTTGCGTAATCCGGCGGCGTTGCATCACGGAGGAATGGAAATGTGAATGAAACGAGGAAACATTAACGATGCGGCGGCGGGTAAATAACGGCGCGGCTCCAGCTGGATGAATGACACCTAATAAGAATGAATTCAGGCCGGGGATCTGAGGCCTCTCCTGACGGCTCCATCCCAACGCCAACCCCTCCGCCGCTGATTGATGATGCGCCGACAGTCCTGCCCGCTTTCTTTCTTTCTTTTTTTTTTTTTTTTACCTTCAGTGATGAACATATAAACAAGGACAGCCCCTCCACTCGCCTCATCATCGTCGGCGGCGGCGGCGGCGTTTGACGCAGAGCGCGGCGGTATGCTTTTTAATTAAAACGAAAAATTCAATAACCTTATCAAGACTTGCCATTTTAGTTTGAGGAGTATTGATCGCCCGTTCAGTTATGCAGATCCCAGCGCTTTCATCTTCTGGGCAATTTGGCGTGGCGCCGTCGGTTTAACTGAAAAGATCTCATTTCAGAAAATCCATGGCATGGATCACTCAGGTTGTGTTCGCCGCGGCTTGCTGGACAATATTCAAATCCTCAGTGTTGCATCAGCAGGGGAGGCGGTGAGCAGGACCTCCCCGGGGGGGTCTGGGGGGGGGGGGGGTGGGGTCGGGTCAGGACAGCTGCAGGGGGGGGTTACGTCAGGACAGCTTGTAGGAGGAGGGGGGGGGGGGGGGTGGCAGTAGACAGTTCAGTTTTCATGGATCTATAGTGCTTGACCCCCCCCTCCACCCCCCGCTCCCACCCCAGATTCTCCGACGGGTCTGTACACGTCAGACTCCGTTTCCACGACATCTGTCTCCATGGAAACGGGAGAAACAGTGAAAATAATGCAGTTTTAATGTTGGTCCACGAGTTGGCGCCGTTGTTTGCTTCTGTAATGAAGCCACACACACACACACACACACGCACACGCACACGCACACGCACACGCACACGCACACACACACACACACACACATGCAGCAGAGAACAAGGACATTCCACCAAGTTGTTTAAAATCTAACATTATTTGTTTATTTATATTATGTTAATCTTCATTCAATTTTCTCTCTTATTTTAGATTTTTAACACAACATGTGTATTTTTAATATTTTATTCTCTTCATTTATCTGGTTCTTTATTGTTTATTTACACACAAAATGTTCTTTTCTTATTTGAACGATTTTTTTTCATGTCGGCTCTTTTATTTCTCCGTGAATCGTTTGTCGAGGGTTAAAATGTTCTCATTTGTTTTTGTCGAGCAGGTTTTCCGCAGGTTTTCTCTGGAATCTCACACTCTTCAGTCTTTTCACTCACCTCTGGATGTAATCTGCTGCAAATTTGCACCTTTTTCTCTGGATTTTTAGATTTTCTGTTTACATTTCATTATTTTTTTTTTCTTTTTTTCATAACAGGTTATTACGTCTGAAAGCAATTTGCTGGATTAGTTCAGTGTGTGTGTGTGTGTGTGTGTGTGTGTGTGTGTGTGTGTGTGTGTGTGTGTGTGTGTGTGTGTGTGTGTGTGTGTTGTGACGACGCGGCTCGGCGGTGGGCTAATTGCCCGCTCACCTCCGCGCGTCTCTCCGTCTTTTTCCCCCCCAATATGTCTGCTAATGGAATTAAAAACATGTTGCCATGGGGTCTTTGCAATTTGGAAAATAAGTCCATTAAGTTCATTAATTTAATAATGGGCAATAATATAATGAATAAAAAGTATTGCTCAATTAGAGGGGAGCGCCGCATTTCGGTGGGAATCACCTCGGTGTGCAACAGTTAATGAGATTATAATGGAAGCGATCTCACATAGGTGGTGAATCGGGGCGCTAGCAGAGACGCGGTAACAGGCGGACGGATCCTCGGCGCTTCAGTCGCACACGTGATCCACGTCCCTCGCCGTTGGGATGGAAAGAACGGTCGGCATCAATGAGCGCCGTCACGCTCCAGAAGACGGACGACCACGAGTGTCGGTCACATTGATTATTGATTCAAATCACCGCAGTTGAGGGAGAGATTCCCGTCTCGTCGCCCCGTCGTCGCCACGGAAACCCGCCGACTCGCCCCGTTTTGGGGCGAGCCGGCTCGTTGATAAATGACATTTGTGATTTGGAACCCACCGCGTTTCGCCGTGAAGCTCCTCGTTACATAATTTCGCTAAAACGAATGAGATCGTGACAAAAAGGTTCAAGTCAGAATCGATAAATCGGCAGAAAACGTCAACTTTTTCACTGCGATGCTACAAAGCTACTTCAAAATAATTAATTTCTCCTAAAAATTTGAAAAAAACATCACCTGGGAAATTATTTATCATTTATCATTTATTATCATCATCATCATCATCATCATCATCATTATAATTATTAATACGTCACATGGTAACGATCAGAGACTCTGCTCACGTTCCGGACATGGACTTGATCACATGACCACCTGAGAATCTGCTGATTCGTCACATTTTACGTCAGACTTTGTTGCTTCACTAAATCTCGTCGAAATACCGGCGGAGGGTTGTCGGTTGGATTCCGTGCGGCGGTGTCTGGCATGTTTTTGTCGGGGATCGTCTCTCGCCGCCGTGGGACCCGTAGGGGGGGGGGGTTGGGGGAGTGGGTGGGGGAGGGGGGTGGGGGAAGGGCGCCTCGGGTTTCACTGTCAGTTTCCAGACCAGAAAGCTGCTGAGGACTTCAGTTAAAAAGAGCCAGGCAGCACATTGGTAGTAATGTAAAAGGTCAGGATGAATTACACTGCTTATTCCAGGGAAAAGGCGGGTAATGTGATCGTCCACCGCGAGCTCGCCACCGCCGCCGCCGCCGCCGCCGCCACCGCCGCCGCCATCGGCGGTGACTCTTTGACTTTTGCACGCTCCGCACTCCACGCGGATTTACTGTGGCTCTTTAAGACCGGCAGGGATTAGAGGAGATGAACTTTTCCTTCTCATCACGATATTACAACAATTTGAGGTGTTTTATATGCATAATGGCTTTTTTACAGGAACACTTAAAATAATGTGTCGTCGGAGGATGTTGTTAAAATCCGAATTAGATCGCTTCATAATTTAACTTTTCATTTAACGTGGGCGCCCCGATGCACCTTGTAAATCCAAATGATCAGCAGTTTGTGCAGCTTCAGCAGGGCCGGCGTGTCACCACGTGTTATTAGTGTCACTCTTAATGTACGATATATAATGCATAATGCGCCCGACATGACGGATTCAATCAAAAAGGAGAAGTCTGCCGCTTGAAGGATGAGGAATCCAGGTATTAATCAGGCGAACGGGAGGGAATCCGGCGATTTACGGGACTTTGTGACGGCGCCGACGTGCCCTTGTCTTTTTTCTTCTTTCCTTTATGGCGCAGATTCGCTGCCATTAAGAAGATTCTGCTCGTTTGTTTGTGTCGGAAATGGAAATGTTGTGTTTTTGAGATGGAAGAAGTGCAAATGTTCTTCTGCGTCGCTTCTGGGAGTTCAGGGAGAGG
This sequence comes from Blennius ocellaris, assembly GCF_963422515.1. Lineage (NCBI taxonomy): Eukaryota > Metazoa > Chordata > Actinopteri > Blenniiformes > Blenniidae > Blennius > Blennius ocellaris. The sequence continues at coordinate 20,202,481 of NC_137665.1, read as the reverse complement.
AGCAGCGAGAACGACAGCGCAACGCACCAACACACCTGAACACACTGAACACACCTGAAACACACTGAAACACCCGAATGCACCAAAACACCTCAACGCACCTGAACAGACCTGAACACCTGAACACACCTGAAACACACTGAACACACCTGAACACCTGAAACACACTGAACACACCTGAAACACTCTGAAACACCCGAATGCACCAAAACACCTGAACGCACCTGAACACACCTGAACACACTGAACACACCTGAAACACCCAAACGCACCTGAACACACTGAAACACCCGAACGCACCAAAACACCTGAACGCACCTGAACACACCTGAAACACACTGAATACACCTGAAACACCCAAACGCACCTGAACACACTGAGACACCCGAACGCACCAAAACACCAGAACACACCTGTACACACCTGAACACACTGAAACAAATGAACACACTGAAACACACTGAAACACACTTGAACACACTGAAACACACTGAAACACACCTGAACACACTTGAACACACCTGAACACACTTGAACACACTGAAACACACTGAAAAACACTGAAACACCCGAACGCACCAAAACACCGGAACACACCTGAACACACTGAACGCATCGAAACACCGCGAGACCTGAACACACAGTGGAGGAACAGTCACACTGGTCCAAACCGTGTTTGTGTGTGTGTGTGTGTGTGTGTGTGTGTGTGTGTGTGTGTGTGTGTGTGTGTGTGTGTGTGTGTTGTTAATTAATATTTCAGCCACCTTCAGCTGCTCTGTGAACAGATTGTGTCTCATGGATCCTTTAATCCTCCGAATTAGCAGTTTAATAACAAGAAGCCATTTGTAGATTAGTAAGATCAAGCTTCAAGACGTGCAGTGTACAATACACACACACACACACACACACACACACACACACACACACACACACACACACACACACACACACACGCTCTGTCATTATCTGATGGTTCTTTCATTATACTCCAGGATTACTGCTGAAATGATGGGCTGATTAATTGAAGCACGGGGAATTAATCAATGGCGGCTCTTCGTCTGATCGATATCATCAATCAAGTTTTTGTTTGATCGCAGACTCCAAAGATGATCCCATGTCCTGCAACTCACACACTTTGAATCATCTCACGACTCTTTTCCTGAAAATAATTAAAAATGCAGTTACCTTATGAAGTACACATTGTTACTTTTTAAGTAATCGAAAAGTGTCAAACTGAATCATAGAAATGAACTTTTAACCAAAACTATAATGTCTTGGTGCAAAAAAATGCAATGTTGTTGCAGAAATCAAACCTCGAGGAGAAAATAAAACGCTGGAGGAGCTGACCAGCATTAAGTTTGTACTTTTGTTTGTTTCTACAGGAAAACGTGAAAACAACAAATCGTTATTAAACTCTTTGTCAGTAAAACAGCAGGTTTTTAACAACCTGGGTGTGTCGTATCGTTCGCACTCGTCTGAAGAGCAGTAGGACAGAAATACACTCAGAATAACTAACAGAGAAGGACACGATCTGACAGACGATGTGCTTCCTGAAGCTCTGCGGCATTTAAAGTTACAAAACAATAAACAATACGTGAATAAAAATGTATATGTATTTCTTCATATATGATTTGTTACGGCTACAGTATTAACTATACTGTACTATGAACTTGTTAGCTGTTAAGGCATTAAGAAAATCCTAGCTGAGTGATTTAGTCTCCAAAAAAATTGTGACTCTATTAGAGCTCCACACAGTAATCAGATTACTTTGAGGTTTCAAAAAGGCCGATATTTCCGAGCTAACGTTAGCGGCCGTGTGGAGACGCGTCATTACTGTGAATGTTTACTCACACACACACACACGCACGCACGCACGCACACACACACACACACACACACACACACACACACACACAGCCCGCTCTGCGTCAGATCAGAGCATCGCAGCCGCCGTGTGTCTAATCGTCGCCACGCAGGAAATCTCCATCTTTGTTGACGCTAGCTGATAGCGTCGGTGTCCCATGTGGGAGCCGATTGGTGGCGCACACACACACACACACACACACACACACACACACACACAGACACACACACACACACACACTGAGAGCCCAGCGGAGCCTCCTTATCCGACCAGCATGTGTCAATCCGCCTAAACCTCCTCGATAACAAGACAAAAGCTATCAATCTCTGATATTGGCCGGTGGGGGAGTCAAGGGAGCGTATGTGTGTGTGTGTGTGTGTGTGTGTGTGTGTGTGTGTGTGTGTGTGTGTGTGTGTGTGTGTGTGTGTGTGTGTGTGTGTGTGTGTGTGTGTGTGTGTGTGTGTGTGTGTGTGTGTGTGTGGACATGAAGGCTTGATGACTAATCTCTGTTTGGTGGATTTGAGTCAAACTGACTTTGAGGAAAGGCAGTAAATCCTCCACCAATCGCTGTGCCGCCTTGACCGGATCAGGACCCCGCTGCTCGGAACGCTTGGGGCCCGTGTCCTTGTGGAGAGGAAACCCTGGTCCTGGTCCTGGCCCTGGTCCTGAACCTGGTCCTGGTCCTGGTCCTGGTCCTGGTCCTGGTCCTGGTCCTGGTCCTGGTCCTAGTCCTGGTCCTGGTAACCAGCCAGGTCCACCATGTGTGTTGGGTTCGTTCGTCCTGCAGACGTTCAGTCGCGCTGCAGCTCGTTAGCTTCTTAGCTCGTTAGCGGCTCTCTGATGTGTCTGATGATCGCAAACTGTCAAAACCAGAAGAAAAGACTTTTCTGTCTCTATATATTCTTTCTTTCTTCCTGTGTGTTCTTTGCATATTTAGCATAGTAAAGCAGATATCTTGAGCTCCCTTTCATCAGCACTTTGTTTACTCGCGTCGTGCCAAACGGGAGGGTTTAGTGTCACGTTCGTCGGAAGCGTCTGGCACGTCGACTCCGGGCCCCGCTCTCATTATCAGCCGCTCTGAAGCCGCGACTCATCTCGCCAGCCGCTGACTTCCCTTCTGAGGCGTCGTCGGCGTCGTCTGGCGTGTCGGAGGTGCGCTCCGTCTCGCGCGGCGCTTTGATCACATTTCGGGAGTCAGGAGACAAAAAGAGTGAGGAGGCCGGAACGCCGAGCCAGCCGCGGCGTCGGCGCCTTTAACAGGAGACGACGGTTTCCTTAATTTTCTTGAGGAACTCTTTGTTTGACGTGGGCCTGATGGGCTCATTTAGCTTGTTGAAGCCGGAAAAGCTCGGAGGAGAGCGGAAACGCTAACGGACGACGATGGGAGATGAGAAATGAAGCGTTCGAGGTGAGACGTCACGTCAGTTTGAGTTCATCAAGAAGCTTCTTCTGGACGAAGTGTGACACTTTAGAAACCCCCTCCCCCTCCCCCTCCCCCTCCTCCTCCTCCCATAATGCAGCGCAGCTTTTGTTCGCTCGCTCTTTTAACCGTTTCTCTGGCGGTGAGTTGACGAATTAAGGAAGCAGTAATAGGGTGATGTCAAGTAGACGGAGGTGGCGTCTCCCCCCCTCCATCTCCATGAAAGGTTACCAGGCCGCCGGTAATGAGAACGCCAACAGACGAGCCGCTATCAGTCCTACGATGTGTAGCATCGGGGTGGGGGGGGGGGAGTTCCTCCGTGGATACGCTTGACCAGGAAGGACAATCCCTCTGCTTCCTGCATTTACCTACAGTCGCTGACACGTCCTGCGTCTGTATGTATGTTTGTAATTTCCCGTCTCGCGGGGCGTTAGCGTCCTCCATTAAACCATCAATAACGCGGCCCCGCATGCGGCGGCGCCGCAGCCGGACGTCTTGTGAAATATTGAGCTGCTTCCCGATATTACAGCCGCGGCTCGGAGATATTATGCTCACATTTCTTCCGCCTCCTTTAGGCAGACTTCCTCCTCCTCCTCCTCCTCCTCCTCCTCCTCCTCCTCCCGCCGCCCCGGTCGTCCCAGCGGCGTCCGAGGACGATCCCAGTTAACCCACAGTGGCATTGCCGTGGCGGTGGGAAGGGAAGTGGGTGGGGTTTGTTTGTTTGTTTGTTTGGGTCTGAGGTGACGGCGATCCATAATGATCAACAGTGATCTGCCAAGGAGAAGCTACAGGATTTATATTACGTAATGTTTGCACCCTCATGGGTTAATGCTAACATGTTAATGCTAACACGCTAATGCTAACATGCTAATGTTGGACTAATGTGTTTCTGCAGCTGCTCTACAGTGATTCGTGACGCTTTGACAAATTATAGAGAATTTTTTGGGCTAAAGGTGATAAATAAAATAAAAATCCTAAATTACTGAATTCAAAACCTAAAAATAAAATAACTGACTGTCATTTTTTCCTACATTTCTATTCTAAAAACTTTTATCTCTGTGAATGCAAACGCTGACACGCAGCTATCACAGAAAAGCGTCACATTTCCGCGGCAGTGTAAAGAAAACAACAACAAAAACAGCAAAATGCCACTAAAGTCTTGTGTTTTTACTTCAAAATGCCAAGTAAACAGTTCCACACATCTGTTAATGACTTGAATAGAGTAGGTGGCATTTTTTTTGTTTATTTTTATCACAATAGTTAGCATTATCTTTCCACAATGCTAGTGTAAACAATTCAACAAATAATTGTCAATGTGGGAAATCTCTTGTTTAACATCATTGAACAATTCAAATGATAAACTGTGCGATAAGGTTATTTTATAAAATGCTAATTCCACCTTCAAGAAGCTTGAAAAACAGATCTTTTGCTGTGTTTTTCAGTCGATTCAGTGTTTCAGTCTCGGTAAACAGATTTGATGCAGACGTCTGGTTTCCTGGATGTTTTCAACGAGCCCCGGCTCGGTGCAGCATCAGCAGTTTGGACACGCCTGGTTTGTTTTGGCGCCGTCGGCGTGAGACGTGCGGCGGGCTCCCCGTCGGTTCTCATCGAGCCGGGCGTAAACGCCCCCAAACTGCAGCAGATTGCCAGGCGGCGGCAGCGGCGGCGGCGGCGGGCGCGTCGATAGCGTGTTTAAAAAGCTGAGAGGCAGCTGAGAGGCGCTGCGGAGGCGTCGGGTTGTTCTGACACCTCGGCCTGGCTGTGGCTTCCCTCTCACACACACACACACACACACACACACACACACACACACACACACACACACACACACACACACACGCACACACACACACACACACACACGCACACACACACGCACGCACACGCACGCACGCACATGCTGACAGTATCGATGTACCATTTCTCACCTGCCGCTGCTGAACATGAGCGTGTGGAGCGGCGGCGTGACCCCTGACCCCTCCGGGAGACACGGGCAGGAGGAAATAGGTCTCCGGTTCCCCGAGTGCCCGTTTGGCGTAATGGTCAGGAGGTGGGAGGGAACGTTACCGCCGCCACCAATCGGCTCCCACATGGAACACACTTCATGTCACGGAATCGAGCGGCGTCGCGCTGCAGTCGTTAGCCGAGCCTGATTTCTTCCTTTTAGCAGAAAGTCAATGGAAAAGATGGCGGGATGGCGGGATGGCGGGATGGCGGGAAGCGATTTGCTTCTGATGGACTTCAAGCTGCTCATTCAGCCGCCTGAAATATAGTAATAGATTACAGTTACTCCTTCAGAAAGTAACATCACAGGACTTCATTGTTGTTTCCATTGTGAAATAGTGTCACAGCAAAAAGTGACCAACCCATTTGTTGATATTAATGCTAATGATGGCTCCTAATGACTCAAGCTAATGCTGATGCTATCGCTAGTGGAACTTCTTTCATGTCGCTATCAGGAGGACTGACTCAGCCGCCGTTTGATAAATGAGTCCTACTCTGTAGTGAACAGGAGTTTACCGTGAAGGTAACCATGACGACAGCATCTGGGAAAATGCTAATGCTAACTGACACACTTGATGTTTGGATGAAGATGCTCTATTATCTGATATTACAGGAGGAAGATGCTCTATAATCTGATGTTACAGGAGGAAGATGCTCTATAATCTGATGTTAGAGGAGGAAGATGCTCTATAATCCTGGAAGCTAACCATGATTTCAGCATGCTAATGCTAATCCCAGCTACTCTAGTCAGTTGATGATCAGTGAGACGTTTCATTTTCTAGTAAACAGGAGTTTAGTGAAATACAAAAATAACTGTGGCTAATGCTAATGCTAACAGTTTGGTTGTAACAAGGACAAGAGGACAGTTTCTCTGCAAGAAGAAGAACTGGTTGTCCTCCAGTGGTAAACTTAAAGTGAAGCATTCCAGCTTGTTGTGGTCCTTGTCCTCTAGCTTGTTATTGTCCTGGTCCTCTAGCTTGTTGTTGTCCTGGTCCTCTAGCTTGTTGTTGTCCTGGCCCTCTAGCTTGTTGTGGTCCTGGTCCTCCAGCTTGTTGTTGTCCTGGTCCTCCAGCTTGTTGTTGTCCTGGTCCTCCAGCTTGTTGTTGTCCTGGTCCTCTAGCTTGTTGTTGTCCTGGCCCTCTAGCTTGTTGTGGTCCTGGTCCTCCAGCTTGTTGTTGTCCTGGTCCTCCAGCTTGTTGTGGTCCTGGTCCTCCAGCTTGTTGTTGTCCTGGTCCTCTAGCTTGTTGTGGTCCTGGTCCTCTAGCTTGTTGTTGTCCTGGTCCTCTAGCTTGTTGTTGTCCTGGTCCTCCAGCTTGTTGTGGTCCTGGTCCTCCAGCTTGTTATTGTCCTGGTCCTCTAGCTTGTTGTGGTCCTGGTCCTCCAGCTTGTTGTTGTCCTGGTCCTCTAGCTTGTTGTTGTCCTGGTCCTCCAGCTTGTTGTGGTCCTGGTCCTCCAGCTTGTTGTTGTCCTGGTACTCCAGCTTATTGTTGTCCTGGTCCTCCAGCTTGTTGTTGTCCTGGTCCTCTAGCTTGTTGTTGTCCTGGTCCTCCAGCTTGTTGTTGTCCTGGTCCTCTAGCTTGTTGTTGTCCTTGTCCTCTAGCTCGTTATTGTCCTGGTCCTCTAGCTTGTTGTTGTCCTGGTCCTCCAGCTTCTTGTTGTCCTTGTCCTCCAGCTTGTTGTTGTCCTTGTCCTCTAGCTTGTTGTTGTCCTGGTCCTCCAGCTTGTTGTTGTCCTTGTCCTCCAGCTTGTTGTTGTCCTTGTCCTCTAGCTTGTTGTTGTCCTGGTCCTCCAGCTTGTTGTTGTCCTGGTACTCTAGCTTGTTGCTGTCCTTGTCCTCTAGCTTGTTATTGTCCTGGTCCTCTAGCTTGTTATTGTCCTGGTCCTCTAGCTTGTTGTTGTCCTTGTCCTCCAGCTTGTTATTGTCCTGGTCCTCCAGCTTGTTGTTGTCCTGGTCCTCCAGCTTATTGTTGTCCTGGTCCTCCAGCTTGTTGTTGTCCTGGTCCTCGAGCTTGTTGCTGTCCTTGTCCTCTAGCTTGTTATTGTCCTGGTCCTCTAGCTTGTTATTGTCCTGGTCCTCCAGCTTGTTGTTGTCCTGGTCCTCCAGCTTGTTGTTGTCGCTGCAGCTGCTGCTGGGCGGCGCCTGAGGGGAGAACGGTCTCCCCGGCAGCTGAGCGGAGACCGACTCCGTTCAGGACAACAGGTGACTGTAATTAAGCGCGGTGGCAGAAGAGAGCAGCGCGGCCGTCCAGACCCGCAGGATTGGATTTGAGAACATTGGCCTGACTTATTGATTGATACTAAACTTAGCGATGGAGTGATCACAGTCCAGCCCGGAGAGCGAGTGCCGCAGTCGCAGGTTATAAAAACGCTGAAAAATAAAGTTACATGACAAGACTGGTTCCTCCGAAACAGACGATGTGACAGTCTGGATGCGGCGCAGCTTTTAAAATGAATTATTTGCACCGTTCCAGTTAAAAGACTCTTGCTGGAAACAGGAAACGACAAGTTTCTGGGAATAAAAAAGTTGGTACGCTCAGGAAGTGCAAAGAAAATGTTGATGTGGATTTGTAAAAATGACCCTGAGAGCGAAGCTTCATTCCTTCAGCAGGACTGTTGTCATTAATAATCCCAGGAGATAATCTCACCCAGGCCTGAAACCTGATCAGGAAATCAATCGTGTTTCATCGAGCTTCAGTCAAAATGACCATCAAACGTGGAGATTGCACCAAAGAGCAGTTATTGTCACGTTTCCATGGAGACGAAAAGGGTTTTCAAGTTTAACATTGTGTCGAGCAAAGTGACGTAAAACTGAGTTCATGTTTTACACTGTTGATTAAAACTAAGATTAACTCTGAGGACACGTTTGTTCATCCAGATTATAGAGGATCTTCCTCCTCTAGCAGATTATAGAGCATCTTCCTCCTCTAGCAGATTATATAGCATATTCCTCCTCTGACATCAGATTATAGAGCATCTTCCTCCTCTAACACCAGATTATAGAGCATCTTCCTCCTCTGACATCAGATTATAGAGCATCTTCCTCCTCTAACATCAGATTATAGAGCATCTTCCTCCTCTAACATCAGATTATAGAGCATCTTCCTCCCCTAACATCAGATTATAGAGCATATTCCTCCTCGAACAGATTATAGAGCATATTCGTCCTCTAACATCAGATTGTAGAGCATCTTCCTCCTCTAACATCAGATTGTAGAGCATCTTCCTCCTCTAACATCAGATTATAGAGCATATTCCTCCTCTAACATCAGATTATAGAGCATCTTCGTCCTCTAACATCAGATTGCAGAGCATCTTCCTCCTCTAACATCAGATTGCAGAGCATCTTCCTCCTCTAACATCAGACTATAGAGCATCTTCATCCTCTAACATCAGACTATAGAGCATCTTCATCCTCTAACATCCAGAGTTTGGTGAGAATACAGAGCGACATAGAGGGACTAAGTGAAACAGAAAGCAGCAGTGTGACCTGTGAGTGTAAAGAAGAGGAAAGAGAAGAAGAAGAAGTGGGTGAGGCCCCGCCCCCCGAGGTCGGCCGTGAATAAAGCAGGTCTTGTAGAACTTGTTTAATCACCTGCAGCCAAACTAAAAGTCCAGTTTGAGAAATACGAGCGCGGCCCCAGAGATGCCAGCCCATTTTCTGAGACACTCAATTAAAAGAGAATGATTTGTGGAATCAAAGGCTGCGGTGAGATGTGAAGTGTTAAAGGAGACGGGAGGCCGGAGTCGGAGCCGAGAGCGGCGCCGCCGCCTCCTCGCTCCCGCGGGACGTTTCCACTCTGAAATGAAAACGACCTGCTCTGCCGCCACCTGCCTCCTGGAACCTCCGCCAAGGAAGTCCGGGGCTGAAAAGAAGTGTGGGGTTGAAGTGAAGTGGGTTTGCAGCGGCCGGTGGTCGGACTCCACCGGCTCCTGCGGGGCGGCGGCGGCGGCGGCGGCGAGTCAGTAACGAGGGCAGAAGCATAAATCAGCACAATCACATTTTATTCTGCTCACGAGGAGCTGGAAGCTGTGGTGAAGGCTTGTTACCGCGTCACACGACCAACCCAGAGGTTCACTCTCCGCTCAGGATCCGCTGACACGGCAAATCAAGCAGAACCCACGTTCTTGTGTTTCAGAAAAGTTTCACATTTACGCCCATCGAGTGTGTTAATTTCAACAAGAATTCACAAGGATGTTCTCGGCGCCAAACTTAGCGGCTTCCGTGTTCAACGCGCCGCTGCAGAGAGCAAAGCATCGTGGGAGGAATCCTGCACCGCTACGGCACTGGCAACCGGTTCTTTCTCTCCTTTCCTCTCCGCTCACGCCTCACACGTTTAGCCTCGCCGTGACAATCCTGCTGGCGTCAACGTTTCATGTGGCAACACCTCGACCATTAAAGCAAAGGGTTTAATAATAATATTGATTTTTTTTTATTTAAAAAAGGAAGAAAACAAGGAGAGAAAAAAGAAAAATACAATAATAATAACACTAATAATAATACTACTACTACTACTACTAATAATAATAATAATAACACTAATAATAATCATAACCATAATAATAATATTGATACAGGGAAAATGTTTTAATGTAAGTTAAAAAAAGAAAAAAGTATTAAAATTGTAGGTATTATTGGATTCTAAAACACCACATAAACAATTAACAGTTTTTTTTTTTTTTTTTAACCTAGGTAGGTTTTTAGTTTTCGTTTAAAAACATTTGTAGTTGGTGTGTTTGTTTGTTGGTGGGGTTTGTTTGTTTGGTATTGCAGTCTCCACCAACGGTGTAGTTAGTCCGCCGGGCCACCGGAGGGCGCTGTCGCTTGTTCTTGTGATGAAACCACAACGTCGTGTGCGCAGAGAACAAAACGCTGTAAAAGGTAAACGAGTTGGAGAAAACAGACATCCTCGATGAGGAATCAGATGACGTCAGAGACGATGAGACTAGAATTAAACCACTGCGGGTCGGCCATGTTTGTTCACCCACCACCCCAACCACACACACACACAAGTCAGAACATCGTGCGGCCTCCGGCCTCCCGTCAGGCCTTGTGTGTGTGTGTGTGTGTGTGTGTGTGTGTGTGTGTGTGTGTGTGTGTGTGTGTGCGCGCGCCTCCGCCATCGCTCAGCGCCGACCTGCTGATGGTAGCAGCGGCTGCATTACTTGGCCATAAAGACTCAGGGATTGTGAGACGCGGTGAAAAAAAACCAACAACAAAAAAAAAAAAACACATGAGGATGAATGACGCCGTATAAAAGCCCGGCTCTGTTTCAGAATCCATTAGAGCGGCGCTCTCCGGGCCGCTCGCCGCTCTCCCTCCCTTTAACTGTCCATTTAATCAAAATCTCTAATCAATGCATTAGAACATGACGGCGTTGAGGGGAGAAAAAGAATTCCTCACTCCGCTGCAACGTATCGGCAGCCGCCGGACGGCGGGAGACGAATGCTGCTCATTTGCTGCTCCGATTGAACAAGTGCCTTCGCTTCCCTCCTCACTTTCTTTGACGTGTGACTGTGTTTTCTGTGCGCGCGCGTGTGTGTGTGTGTGTGTGTGTGTGTGTGTGTGTGTGTCCACCCCCCCCACCCCCCCCCCTCCTGTGGCACTGCCTCCTAATTACTCAGATCTGCGCTCAAAGTGAAGAAATAATGAACGAGAGCTTTAATTATGCCTCCAGACAAAGGAGCGGCGATGCCTCCACACGGCAGCGCTGGCACGCTGAGGCGGGTGAGGGCAGGTTAAACAGGACCCCCCCCCCCCTCACCGCTGCCATACACTCCCCCCTCCCCCTCCACCTCCCCCTCAGACCGAGCGCTGCAACCTGACACGCTGCGGTGAGGAGCAGACGGGGGGGCTGAGCTCCGTAGGTTTGTTATCTCTAACAGATATGACACAACCTTTAATTAGCGGGGATCCCTGAAGCTCCAGGCCGGAGATATAATCAGCGGACCTTTAGCGAGAGCACCCCCTCCCCCCCCTACACACCCCCCCGGGGCGGGCTGATGGGGGCGTCCTGGTGCCCCCTCTCCAGGCTGGCCCTCCGGAGATGCCAGATAATGAGGAAGGCTGTCAGAGGGGCCCTTCACAAGGTCCGTCCTCCAAAGGCCTCGCTGCCGCTTTGGTTTTTTTTACCGCTCGCCGCCTCCAGGAGGGCCGAGCGGCGCCGGGGGCCGAGCCCAGAGTCCGGCGGGGCCGAGTCGGGCGCCCTCGCCGTGCCCGCCTCGCCTCGCCTCGCCTCGCCGCCGGCAGCCTGGCAGCTCCGTACGAAAGTTCCGTGTTCACGCCATGACGGTTTCAGGAGAACTGGCCACATGACAACAAACCTCTGAGAGTAGAGAGTGTGTGTCACTGGTAGAGTGTGTGTAACTGGTAGAGAGTGTGTGTAACTGGCAGAGAGTGTGTGTGACTGGTAGAGAGTGTGTGTCAATGGTAGAGAGTGTGTGTCACTGGTAGAGAGTGTGTGTCACTGGTAGAGAGTGTGTGTAACTGGTAGAGTGTGTGTAACTGGTAGAGAGTGTGTGTCACTGGTAGAGATTGTGTGTCACTGGTAGAGTGTGTGTGTAACTGGTAGAGTGTGTGTAACTGGTAGAGAGTGTGTGTAACTGGTAGAGTGTGTGTAACTGGTAGAGAGTGTGTGTCACTGGTAGAGATTGTGTGTCACTGGTAGAGTGTGTGTGTCACTGGTAGAGAGTGTGTGTAACTGGTAGAGAGTGTGTGTAACTGGTAGAGTGTGTGTGTGTAATTGGCAGAGAGTGTGTGTAACTGGTAGAGTGTGTGTCGCTGGTAGAGAGTGTGTGTAACTGGTGGAGTGTGTGTGTCGCTGGCAGAGAGTGTGTGTAACTGGTGGAGAGTGTGTGTAACTGGTAGAGTGTGTGTAACTGGTAGAGAGTGTGTGTAACTGGTAGAGTGTGTGTAACTGATAGAGTGTGTGTGTAACTGGTAGAGTGTGTGTAACTGGTAGAGTGTGTGTGTAACTGGCAGAGAGAGTGTGTCACTGGTAGAGAGTTTGTGTAACTGGTAGAGAGTGTGTGTGTAACTGGTGGAGAGAGTGTGTAACTGGTAGAGAGTGTGTGGGTGTAACTGGTGGAGAGAGTGTGTAACTGTTAGAGAGTGTGTGTAACTGGTAGAGTGTGTGTAACTGGTAGAGTGTGTGTGTAACTGGCAGAGAGAGTGTGTCACTGGTAGAGTGTGTGTGTAACTGGCAGAGAGAGTGTGTCACTGGTAGAGAGTTTGTGTAACTGGTAGAGAGTGTGTGTGTAACTGGTGGAGAGAGTGTGTAACTGGTAGAGAGTGTGTGGGTGTAACTGGTGGAGAGAGTGTGTAACTGGTAGAGAGTGTGTGGGTGTAACTGGTGGAGAGAGTGTGTAACTGTTAGAGAGTGTGTGTGTGTAACTGGTAGAGTGTGTGTGTCGCTGGCAGAGAGTGTGTGTTGTCATGTGTAGTTACTGACCCTGGGTGCAGTGTGTTGTGCTGCTCAGACTCTCCTGTTGGTGGCGCTGTGCTCTTCACTAAAAACTGCAGTTTTACTCTCAACAGACGGAGTTCGGCTCCTACAAGAGTATCAAGAGTAATCCATGGTAAAGAAAAGTAACTGAGTCAAGTCATTACTGCAAAACAGTCAGTCTCATCCTGGACGTTTGGTTGTAAATTGTACTCAAACACGAGTAAAGTTACCTGCATGAAAAAAATACTCCCAACACCTTGTAATTACAGTGAGGTATTTGTAGTCTATTACTTCTATCCCTGCTCTATAGCAGCTGATTTGAGGTAGTCAATTAAATAATATAGTACCAATAGTATTTAAGTGTGATTAGAGTTAAATATAAAAAAAATACCCATTAAAGTACCAAAAAAAATCATTGTTTGTAATCTATTACTTCTATCCCTGCTCCATTGTGGCTCATGATGAAAGTAGATTACATGGTTTGAATATTGCTGACGTATGCGATAATGTACACACTTCAAAAAATATACTAGTGAATTAAATGATAGACTGAGTAACTGAATAATCCCAGTACAGATACAGTAAAGAGAGTACTTGTTGTGCTCAGTAATGTGTATTACCTGGTATCAAAGAAGAGTAAAGTTACATTATTTAGGTTGAAATAACGTGATTTTTAAAAGAAGGAAAAAGGATCATGCCGTGGTTTGTGCGGAATGCTAACTACTAAAAATAATTCCTAATTACAGTACTTAGTTACTTCCCCCCTCCGGTGATCTGAGTGCGAGACCGTTGCTAATGCTAATGACGCTAAGCGTGGCACAGTGGGAGCTTGTAAAGGTTAAACAGTAGAGGACCCAGGATGGAGCCTTGGGGAACTACGGATGCAATTATCTTTATCCAGACATGGAAACGACTGCGAACGCAATGAAACTACTGACGTCTGGGGAGAGTAATACCAGATTACTATTTACTAGTTAACCTTACTCTGTTGCATTGTGGCAGGTGAAAATATATTCACTATTTATCACGCATAGAATAATAATATATGAACCCGTTTTTGTTTATTTTGTCATAGTTGTCACATATTTTTCATTAAAATAACTTTAGTGTCTCAGTTTTACAATAAATACAATCAGATTATCAAAGTATAATTTTAGCATCACAATAGAAAACCTGCAGGGTCTTTTAAATACTCCTGTGAATGTCGATTCATTGAGTAATTAGAGCAAAAAGAATCCCTGAAATGTAAAGTTGTGACGGTGCAGTCTTTACTAATGCACTGACATGTGTTTGCTGAAGCTAATGCTGATGTCATGGTTGACTTTTTAAATATTCAGATTACAACAATACCGCGAATACCGAGAAAATCACAATCATCCAGTCTAACTGGACGACTGTGGCAGTGGTGAGACTGGTGGAGTGTGAGCCGCACTGCTAATGCTGAAGCACTGTGTCGGCTGGTGGTGGAGTGTGAGTCACGCTGCTAATGCTGAAGCACAGCGTTGACTGGTGGGGGAGTGTGAGTCAGGCTGTTAATGCTGAAGCACTGTGTCAACTGGTGGTGGTGTGTGAGTCACGCTGCTAATGCTGAAGCACAGTGTTGACTGGTGGAGGAGTGTGAGTCGCACTGCTAATGCTGAAGAACTGTGTCAAGTAGTGGTGGAGTGTGAGTCACGCTGCTAATGCTGAAGCACTGTGTCAACTGGTGGTGGAGTGTGAGCCGCACTGCTAATGCTGAAGCACTGTGTCAACTGGTGGTGGAGTGTGAGCCGTGCTGCTAATGCTGAAGCACTGTGTCGATTGGTGGTGGAGTGTGAGTCGCGCTGCTAATGCTGAAGCACAGCGTTGACTGGTGGGGGAGTGTGAGTCGCACTGCTAATGCTGAAGCACTGTGTCAACTGGTGGTGGAGTGTGAGTCACGCTGCTAATGCTGAAGCACAGCGTTGACTGGTGGTGGAGTGTGAGCCGTGCTGCTAATGCTGAAGCACAGCACCGACTGGTGGTGGAGTGTGAGTTGCACTGCTAATGCTACGGCACTGTGTTGACTGGTGGTGGAGTGTGAGCCGCACTGCTAATGCTGAAGCACTGTGTCGATTGGTGGTGGAGTGTGAGCCGTGCTGCTAATGCTGAAGCACAGCGTTGACTGGTGGAGGAGTTTGAGTTGTGCTGCTAATGCTGGAGCACCACGTCGTCGACTGGTGATGGAGTGTGAGCTGTGCTGCTAATGCTGAAGCACCATGTCAACTGGTGGTGGAGTGTGAGTCATGCTGCTAATGCTGAAGCACCACGTCAACCGGTGGTGGACTGTGAGCCAAACTGCTAATGCTGGAGCACTGTGTCATCGCCTGGTGGTGGAGTGTGAGCCGTGCTGCTAATGCTGAAGCACACCGTGGACTGGTGGTGGAGTGTGAGTCACGCTGCTAATGCTGGAGCACCACGTCGTCGACTGGTGATGGAGTGTGAGCTGTGCTGCTAATGCTGAAGCACCATGTCAACTGGTGGTGGAGTGTGAGTCACGCTGCTAATGCTGAAGCACCACGTCAACCGGTGGTGGACTGTGAGCCAAACTGCTAATGCTGGAGCACTGTGTCGTCGCCTGGTGGTGGAGTGTGAGCCGTGCTGCTAATGCTGAAGCACACCGTGGACTGGTGGTGGAGTGTGAGTCACGCTGCTAATGCTGAAGCACTGACTCCTCCAGCTGAAGAGCTCTTCACCACTTATTGATGCTCTGAGTGATCCGCGTGTCGTTTCCTCCTCCGTCAGTCGAGAGTTGAGGGGAATAACCAGTCGTCTCTTATGATGATTAGTGTGAGTGTGTGTTATTGATCCGCGGTCATACGATAAACAGCGGAGGAGCAGGACGCTGCCGCCGCCGCCGCCGATCGTTCGGGCCCCATTAGTCGCCGCCTGTACGGCGTTTGATTAGTGCTGACGGAGCGCTCTGCACACGTGACGGCGCTTTACTGCAGAAACTATATGTGTGTGTGTGTGTGTGTGTGTGTGTGTGTGTGTGTGTGTGTGTGTGTGTGTGTGTGTGTGTGTGTGTGTGTGTGTGTGTGTGTGTGTGTGCGTGCGTGCGTGCGTGCGTGTGTGTGTGAGGCATCACAAGCTCTAAAAATCTGGATTTAATCTCCTCTCAGAGTAAAAAGAAGAACATCAGATCCTCCTTTGTATTCAGCTTTGGTGACAAGATACTGAGCGGCTTACACACACACACACACACACACACACACACACACACACACACACACACCTGCCTGTAAACCCTGCTTCAGAGAGTCTGTTAACAAAGACATGGCGATGCTGATGATGATGATGCTTGGTGGGAGGAAGATGCATCTGAGAGGCAGCAGCTGTGTGGCTAATGCTAAAGCTAATGGTAGCAGCTGGAGCAGAATGGAGTCAGGAGCTAATGCTAAAGTGAATGCTGACAGCTGGAACAGGATGGAGTCAGGAGCTAATGCCAAAGTGAATGCTAACAGCTGGAACAGGATGCAGTCAGGAGCTAATGCTAACAGCAAATGCTCACAGCTAGCGCAGGACAGGGTGGAGAAAGCAGCACTGCAGCTGATGCTAAAGCAGCTGTGCAGCTAATGCTAATGCTAAAGCAGCTGTGCAGCTAATGCTGATGCTAAAGCAGCTGTGCGGCTAATGCTAATGCTAAAGCAGCTGTGCGTCTCTCCATCAAGTTCAATAAAACTTCAGTGAGCGAGATTATAATCTGCTGGCATTTAGCGGTTAGCAGCTGGTTAGTGTCGGAGTAATGTGTTTCGTGTTAACGCCATAGTCCCGATGCGCCGATGATGAAGATGAGTTTGCGCGTCTCCGGCGCCGGTGATGGACTGTCGGCAGCAGTTGTTGATCTTTGTTTAATTGGCAGCGCGGCGGTGCGGGGAGTTAACCGAGGATATCTCCGCTGCGTTTGAGGGCTTTGATTTCACATGACAAAAAGAAAAAGGCACCGTTGAGAACATTCCAGCAACTCCCTTTGAAGGGAGCGCTCCGGCAGCGCTCATTTGAATTATTAACTGGGAGCGGCAGACAGACGGAGGGAAACCAGAGCAGCAGAGCGAGAGACAGACGCAGAGCGAGCGGGGAGACAGGAGCTGAACCGCTCTCCTTTCAGCGCCGCCGCCGCCGCCGCCACTGATCCGGGCTTCAAACGGCCTCGGCCAATTACTCCCCTTTCCGCTAGAAAGATGGCCGCCGCCGGAGGGCTGCACGCGTTTGTTTGAATTAATGACGTTTTGTTGTCGGTGCTCATCCTCTGGGGTTGCAGGACGAGACGCGAGGTGACGGGCCAGTCGTTTCTACGCCCCGCTACCAGCTAGCGAGGGTTTATGGTCGCCTGATTGGCTGAAGGGTTTTGATCGGTTTTGTGTTTCACGGCCAAATCTTGTTTACGTTTCCGAAAATATTCAAGAGAAAAGTTATTGACCAGACCGTCACCGAAACCGTACTTTTTTTGGGGGGGGGGGAACCAAGTTAGCATCGCTAGAGTGATAGCCGCTAGCTTATATCGGTGCTACCTAGCCTGTCAGGGAGCGACATCACTGTGAAACCCTGAGCAGGGAGCGTCTCCATGGCAACAGACGCTGATCTCCTTTAATCTCCTTCATGAGGAGCCGCTCATCCGTTTTGTGTGGGAATATTTTTCTGGGTGGTTTTAAAGGATTGATTTGGAAACGGTTTGTCGTTAACGTCCCAGAATCTACTTGATTTTACCTCAAATTATGAAAAATCATTCCTGAAGATTTCATGAAATTCTTATTACGAGGGTTTTTTTTTTTGGGGGGGGGGGGGGGTTGTAAAAAGTTGGTAAAATACATACAAATCAATCACACAGAGAAAAACATAACCTTCCGCCCCGGCGTTCGTTGGCAAAGGTAAAAGAAGGTATTTCTCAGTTTGTCCACTCGGGGGCAGTGTGGTGCCCGGCACCAGCTTTCAGGCGACATAATTTTTCCTTTTTTGTTTCAGGAAAGTTTCCCGTTCACATCATAACGTTTAGAAAATGTTGACTGTTTCCAGGAAAGCAGCAGAAATTGTAAAAAAAAAAAAAAAAAAAAAAATGATGTAGTTTTCACATCGGGCCACTAGCTAGCACTGTATTTTCCTCCGTCCTCGTGGTTTTGCTCAAACGATTTGGATTGAACTGGGACACTCATTAGACGTGTCCAGAGACGACGACTCCACCACGGGTGAGATCTCACAATTTCTTTGAGAAAATAAATCCTGTACAATGTACTTTTTTCATATTTTTCATTTCTAATGGATAGTTTATATATTTTTAATATATCCAGTATATGTCCATATATATTTTATATAGTAGCATGTGGATTTGTTTCAGCCCAACATCCTGTGATAAGCAATAAGAACTGCTTCATAATGGATTATATATCTTGTGTTTTTTGTGTCAAATATACTTTGAAATCCTTCAAATCAATAAAGCTGAAGAAATTAGTGGTGGAGGAGAAGTCCTGGGCCGCTGTGATCTGCTGCAGCTTCCTGCGGGGGGTTGGGGGGGGTTGTTGTATTGTGGCTGATTTAAAGCCCACCCAGGAGACGAATTTGAGATTTGAGGCTTTTCTCCATGAAACATGTCCTCACTTGACTCGTCCGCAGCGGAAAGCACCCGGGCTGCTTCTGGATCTGGTGGATTCTCTTTGTCTGCGTCTTTTCAGACGCCGGTCAAAGAGAATCCATCAGAAACACGCAGAGGAAGAGACGCCTCGGTCGTTTTGCTTTTTTTTTTCTTCTTGTACAGTTTAGCGCGCGAGGATGGACGCATGTTTACAGCTCTTTGAATGAAGGGGGGGGGGGGGGGCTGTCATGGCCAAGCCCCACCCCCCCATCACAAACCCCACCCCCAGACCCACCCCCAGACCCCACCCCCCCCAACAAACCTCACCTTTTTAATCCGAATAATAAAAACAGCTTGTTTCTTTACTTTGGATGCTTTTACAGTGTTGGAAAAGAGAAAGTGTGTGTGTGTGAGGGGACATGTGTGTGTGCATGTTGCAAGATGGGTGGGGGTGGGGTTTTTTTTTTTTTGGGGGGGGGGGCAATTAAAAGGATCAGCTGTTCCGATGTCGTCCTCGTCCCTCTGCTGCTCAGCCCACCCGTTTGATGTAGGAATCCACCGGGGACTTCATCAGCATCCACACCAGCACCACCTCTTTATACCCCCACCCTAACCTGCCCCACCCCCTGTCGACTCCACAACCCCTCCTCCCCCTCCCCCTCCTCTCCCTCCTCCTCCTCCTCCTCCTCCTCCTCCTCGGCTTGCACAGATCCTCCCTTTCTGTGTCTGAATGCTTATGTTGGCTTTTATCGCACACAAAGTAAACAGTC
>NC_137665.1:20137613-20178197 GCF_963422515.1 Blennius ocellaris | reverse complement strand
AAACTTCCTGTGTGCTATTTTCACCCCCCCCCCCCAGTCTGAAATCCTTTTAATGTATCAGCAGCTTTTGTTCTTCCTCCTCTTCTCTCTCTCTCTCTCTCTCTCTCTCTTTCTCTGTCTCTCTTTTCTCTCCTGCTCTTCCTTTTCTTTTCTTTGCGGTAAATCCTGGCCCTGCAGCGCTGTGAGAGGAAACAACCCTCTGAATCACGCTGCTGTACCCCCCCCCCCCCCTCCTCCCCCTCCTCCTCCTCCTCCTGCTGCCGTGTTCCCCGGCCTCTCTCCATGCCCCCCCCCCGTCCCCCGTCCCCCCCCGAGGCTCGTGTTCGGTGACAGCGGGGGGATAGATGGAGGTGATAGCCTCGGCCTCGCACTTTGTTTGCATTTCAAATCAGAGACTGTATTAAGTTGAGGCTGCGAGCGGCTCCCTGCTTATTGCACGCCAACATGGCGGCGCGTGGCCGTGGCGCCAGGTGTGTGTGTGTGTGTGCGTGTGTGTGTGTGACTTTATTACATGAGAGATTAGCAGAGCATACCTTTGCTTTATTTGTTCGCCGCTCGCTCTTTCTCTCGTCTCTCTTTGATGCTCTTTGTTGTCGTCTGCAGTGCGAAGAAATCCTGGGATGAATGTTTGTTTTCATTAGGAGAGAGAGAGAGAGAGTGAGAGAGAGAGAGAGAGAGAGAGAGAGAGAGAGTGAGAGAGAGAGAGAGAGAGACTCCCCGCGGAGCGGCGGGGGAGCGGTGGGATTATGATCCCCCCCAACCTCAAAGCAAGAACAGAAACGGGGGCATCACAGCGGCGCTGCTGGAGCAAGGGGTGTGTGTGTGTGTGTGGGGGGGGGGGGGGGGGGGGGGGATCATGGGGTGGGGGGGGTCAGTGGCTTCATCCCTCTGCAGGATGATGTCACCCCCCCTCCCCCCCCACTTTCTCCTCCCCCTCCACCCACACCCCCGGGGTGAGTTACAGCCCTGGACGCCCAGGGGAGTTACGGTCTTTTACGGCGTCCGGAGGCCCCCCCCCCATCCCCCCATATAAAAAGTATAAAAATATCAACGCCGCTGGCGTTTGGGGGCTCGTCGCCGTCGTAAAGTAAAGTCGCCACGGCGTGGGTTTTTCTGTTTGCCGGGCGCGGCGGTAAAGAGACTCGCTGGTGGAGAAGCCGCGGCGTCACTCCAGCGGCGGGAGTGGGGGGAGGGGGGGTTGGGGGGTGAGGGGGGGGGGGGGGGGACGCCGTCACACTCACTTCTCTCTCAGGCTTATCGCCGCATCTCCTGTTTCCCTAAAATTGCCTCCGTTTGACTCGTAATTGGATTTTCTCTGACTCGTAATTGGATTTTCTCTCACGGCCTTCGTCTCTCCTTATTGTTCAGCCGCCGATTCCTTCGCTTCTCTCTTTGCTTCTTCGGGCGCTTTGGAATCCTCCAACTCTTTAACTTTAGAAAAAGACCACAAATTAATGCACCTTTAACGTCTTTTTATTAGAATTTAAAACGCTACGTTGTTCGAGGAAGCATGCCAAAGGACGCCGCCGTGCAGATTGTATAAACTTTTTATTTTCCACCCCTTTCGTTCAGCCCTGCTTGTGGGGGTTCTGCTCTTTAAGCATGAATTAAAAAAATGCACTTCTCACTTTGAACCTTGGGATTGTTCAGATCTTTCACCACAGTAAAACGCCCAAAATAGCCTTTAATGCAAACGTGTACTAGATATTAATACAAAGGCTACGTATCAGTTTGGCCTCGTCAAGTTTCCTCCAGTTTTTCTCACCGGAAACTTTGAGAAGTTCTTTATGATTTCACCGGTTTTCAAGTCATCCTGAATCACACACACACACACACACACACACACACACACACACACACACACAAAACTCCCCCCCCCCGACCCCTTCGGGCCGGCCTCTCGGGGTACCACTGTTCTGAGGTGGGGGTTCCGTTTGGGTTCAGGTTGGTGGTGTGTGTGTGTGTGTGTGTGTGTGTGTGTGTGTGTGTGGGGGGGGGGGGGGTAATTACTCCGGTCCAGGCTGTAGTATTGACAGCTGTAAGCGGAGCCGCGGCGCGGCGCTGGGGGGCCCTAATAGCTTTTTGTCCCGACACGGACCCTCGTTAGGCCCCAGTGGCTGCATCCGAGATGAGTTTGAGAAATGAGCCGCGGCCTCACCGGGTTTCAAATGGGACTTAGAGAGAGAGAGAGAGAACCCCCCCCCCCCTACTCCTCACCCCCCTACTCCTCACCCCCAACCCCCGAACCCCCGGGAAAAGGGTTCATACCGGCGCTTCTTCTCCACTCCCATCCTTCATCACATTAACTCTTTGCTGTTGCCGCTTCTTCACCTCTTCCTCATTAAAAGTGATGAACACTGCGTGAAACCGCTGCCGCTTCACAAAGCATTATTAAACCTTCTAATGAGAAACGGATCACATTCCTGACAGAAGTACTTTGCTAATTGTGCATTAATTTGTATATGGGAAAAAAAACACACAAAAAAAACAACAGCATTTGATTAAAACCCTGTCAAACATTTATTGCTTTCAAAGACATTTAGAGATTTTAAATATTTAAATATAATATAGAATCTTTAAAGAGTCCAGGGTGATTCAAGAAGTTAGAATGAAGAATGTTTCAATTACTAGAGTTAATTATAGCAAACGCATCTCAAAATTATCGTGTATTGTTTTGCATCTTTCCCCTGAACACTGTTTAATCAAATTAAGTGGTAAAAGACACATTTAAGCACTTTAAGCTGCAATTATTTACCAATAATAATCCATTTAAATGTAGAAACAGTCTAAATACCTGCAGTTTGGGTCAGTTTGACACTGTTTCCTCCAATTTGATGTGAATCCTTCGAGAAAAAAACTTCCGTGACACTAAAAGGCCTCGGTGTCTTTTTATCTGTTGTTTCCCAATTTAAATACAGACGAGGAGGTGAAAGATGTTGGGGGAAAAAAAAAAAAAAAAAAAAGAAAAGCGTGGATCAGTGTGTGGATCTGCTGGTTGAACTCGTCAGGGAGTAAAACACACACGTCGTCAGCATAACGACACACACACACCCGAATAAAACCAATAATCCCCAATAAAAAGCGAGTCTCCCGCGCTCGTTATCAGCTGTTTTCCTCGTTCTCCACCTGAAACTGCACATTTGAGTGATGTGGGGCCCGAGGCCCGACTCTTCTGGAAATCTAATCTGCAGCAGGTTTGTTAAACAGACGGAGGGGAAGGGAAAAAAAAAAAAAAAAGGTGTAACATCCACTCGACGAGCTATCTGATTGTTGTTGTTCTCCATAACTGCTGCGTTTGAACTGTTTCCTTTATATCGCAAAGACACGCTCACGCTTTTCCTTTTTTTTTCTTCTTCTTCTTCTTTCTTTCTTTTTTCTCTCTCTCTCTCTCTCAGTCACAGAGATTCAATCAGGCACAAATCAAAAAGAGAGAGAAGAAAAAAAAAAAAAACTTTAAACCCAATTTCATGGACTGGAGAATATAGCTCTCAATATGTTGTGCTGCGAAATCGCGGGGAGGTTTTCTCCCGCCGCCGCCGCCGCCGCCGCCGCCGTTCAGCTGTTTTGTCCCTTAAACAGCTGATTCATAGCGGCATAACAAAGGCGGAGCGCCTGATTGAAATGTTTTCTCACTTTTCTCTGCCCCGGAGGAGAATTGTAAATCACAGCTCAGTCGTTCATTTTGAAATTTCATTTGGTGTGTGAGCGAGTGCTGCCCTTGTTCTTCAGCAAGACTTCACTCCGTGCGTGTGTGTGTGTGTGTGTGTGTGTGTGTGTGTGTGTGTGTGTGTGTGTGTGTGTGTGTGTGTGTGTGTGTGTGTGTGTGTGTGTGTGTGTTTCTTAAGGCTACCCACCGTCTTACTCCACTAGACCTTTGTAAATGGAACAAAATTAAATTTGTTGCCTCTATAGAAAAACGACACAAACAGTGTAGCAGGTTTACTCTCCAACAAAGCTTTCTTCTTCTTCTTCTTCTTCTTCTTCTTCTTCTTCTTCTTCTTCTTCTTCTTCTTCTTCTTCTTCTTCTTCTTTTTCTTCCTCCTCCTGTCATCTTGAGCACTCCTTGTCACCCCCCCCTCCACCCCCCTGCATCAATAAAATGTGTATTCACATTTAGCCAATAATGCTAAACATCCCGGCGGTCATTACTCGGGATCTGCGGTCTGTCCATCAGCATTCACACTGCTGCTCATGCTAATGGACTCCGCGAAGCCTCACGGCATTAGCAGACGTCGTCACCTTTGCGAAAATTACCCACATTTTTTTTTTTTAATTTTCTTTTAAAAATATTATTAAGGAGGTGACACATTTCTAATGGAGCTTTTAATTAACGTCTGAGTGAGACGTTTAGGAGACGTTTCAGCGTTAGCGTGTAATCCGCGGGGTGGAGGACGCCCGCTCCGCTCCAATCAACCCATTCAGCTGGAAGAGACGGAGTTCCTCTTTTCACTCGTATAATTGCTGAGAATCAAAAGGTTTGGATCAAACATGGAAGGCACATCAGTTAATTCGCTCATTTAAAAATTCTAATTTAAAGTACAGAAAATCCCATTTAAGTGGAGTTAGCATTAACGTGATCTAACATGATTACTTCATCCACTACTTTTTTAAATAATAATGTTTTAATTCCATATCATTTATTTGACTTATTTACTTTTACTTGTTAACTAAATTTCATGTAACTCAATCTCCTTTGAGTGTCGTTAGCATTATCATTTAGCATTATCTTGTGATATTTTATCATCGTTCTTACTCGTGTCGAACTTTATATTCAATTTGTCTCCAATAACAATAAGAACGGTCAATAACTAGCAGTTAGCATGAGCAGTGAGCATTAGCAGTTAGCGTCAACAGCTAAAACCGCTAGATTTTTATTCTTGAAGAATATAAATTGTCTCCAGAAATCAAGAGTCACAAACTAGCAAACATTGTAAAGCATGTTTAATGTTGTAATTGCACAATTTAAAAAATGGCCGCTCATGCTTTTTTCTTTTTCTTTTTTTTTTAAGCTAAAGACAAATAACTAACCAACCGATCGCTTAATGTTTCCTCATCTTCTCCGTAGAGTTTCATGAGCAAACTGCTTTCTAAAAAGTGCGTATCTCACTTTTGCTAATGCTACATTTGATTTACATCGAGTTTGAAAAAACAAAACAAGGGAAAAACCGCTTGTACCTCTACTTGACGATGCTAATGCTAATCAGCGCTAAAGTCTGCTGATCTGTGCAGATTCAGGGTCTCTTGCATCCCGCCGGCTCGGGACCCCCCGCAGGCTGATAATCTGACCGGAGGTTCCTCTATTTCTACAAATGTTCCGGTGACGATCTCGAGCAGCAGAATCAGCTTGAGTCCAATTATTTCTTTACTGCAGAATCTGAGCCAGCTGTGATTATGATGTTTATAATGTAGTGTCACTCTCACGCCGTCCTTCAGGCGCTACGCTCGCGGCGGGAGCCTCTCAAATGAGACGTAGCAGCCGTGTGCTGAGTTAACAGAGTGGCCGCGGTGGAGGGCGGGGGGTGGAGGGTAGGGGGTGGAGGGGGTGGAGGAGGGGGGGAGGGGGGAGGGGGGGCATCAGAGGAAGGAAAGCCGTTAAAAGCACTGCACCTTTTTATCACCAGCAGCTTAATGGCAGCAAAGCATCACTGCAGAGCCGCCGCTCCAGAGCCTCCTCCACCTCCTCCACCTGCTCCACCTCCTCCAACCTGGGTCCTCCATAGGTCCTGATCCGACTCCAGCAGCCCAACCGCCGAACGGTTCTTCTTGATACGACGGAAAAACTCTGAGAGATTCTGGAACACGTGTGACAGTTCCTCAACATGTTGGGATCAGGAAATACGATAGAATTATAAAGTGTCAGGCTCTTTGTCAGTATCCCGAAATTTTAAGTTGCTGAATTCCTCAGAGCTCTAGAACATCTGAAAGAAAGCAGAGTCATAGAAGCTGTAAGAGTTTTAGAAGTTTAGAATGTTCCGTCATGTGGAAGAGACTGTGGGAAAACGATTGACGTAAAACGTGTCAGCAGCTCCAGAACCTTTAACGTGTCGGAGGTGTGGAATTTTTCAAGGGGTGTGGAATTTCAGAAAGTTGTGGAACACGTGTTAGGTTCCGAGAACGTGTCAGGATTGTAGAACATGTGGGAGTTGTAGAACGTGTCGGGGTTGTAGAACGTGTCGGGGTTGTGGAACGTGTCGGGGTTGTAGAACGTGTCGGAGTTGTAGAACGTGTTGGGGTTGTAGAACGTGTCGGGGTTGTGGAACGTGTCGGAGTTGTAGAACGTGTCGGGGTTGTAGAACGTGTCGGGGTTGTGGAACGTGTCGGAGTTGTGGAACGTGTCGGGGTTGTGGAACGTGTCGGGGTTGTGGAACGTGTCGGGGTTGTAGAACGTGTCGGGGTTGTAGAACGTGTCAGGTTGTAGAACGTGTCGGGGTTGTAGAACGTGTCAGGTTGTAGAACGTGTCGGGGTTGTAGAACGTGTCAGGGTTATAGAACATGTTGGGATTGTGGAACGTGAGCGGTTAGAAGTTCCAGACTCTCTGTGACGCTGAGAGTCAAGAATCCCACACTTCTTGAACACGTGATGGAATTCTGGAGGAGGAACCGTCGTGTTCCCGTCAGGAGGAACCTCTGGAGAAGCGGCGCTCCGGAGAAGCGGCGCCCCGGAGAAGCGGCGCTGACCCGCTGCAGAAGATCAATATTTGATGTGAGCGTTGTGGGTCGCCTCGTCCCGCTGGATAAAATGAAATGGGGCTTGAAATTGATTTCAACTTCTCCTCGATTAAAAAAAAAAAAAAGAAGAAAAAAGACGTGAGACGAAACGACCTCCACGTCCACAACCGCTGTTGTTCCTACAAACGAGACGAGGACTTTAATCCCGTCACCGTCTTTCGTCCCCTTCGTCTTCATCACACTGCAGCGCTGAAGGCGGGTGGAGCTCCTCCACCTGCCGCTTATGGCGCGTTTGTTTTACCCGCCTGCACTGACGTAGCGTAACGAGTGTGTGCTTATTAGCAGCATCAACACCCTAAATCTACCTGAGTCCAGTAATGGAGTACCGACACTCAGTGACCTGCCGCCGTCGTTAGCTTAGCACGGGAAGGTTGGAGGAAGAGGAGGAAGAGCAAGCAGACGCAGTCTTTCCTCTTCTTTCTCCTCCTCCTCCTCCTCCTCCTCCTCTTCCTCCTCTAACTATCACTGCTCCTCTCTGGCAGTACTTTGTTAGTGCGGCCCGCCTCGGTGTTTTTCTGGAATCATCTATCAAGGTGAGATCTGTGGCGGCGCGGCGCCTCGGGCCGCGTCTCCGTGTGCTTATGAGCTTTTATTAGCTCCGGTGGGAGCGCTGCTTTCCTCTGTGTTAAAAACAAATGGAACTTACAAATTACAGATTACAGCCTCCCGCTGCAGGTGTGTGTGTGTGTGTGTGTGTGTGTGTGTGTGTGTGTGTGTGTGTGTGTGTGTGTGTGTGTGTGTGTGTGTGTGTGTGTGTGTGTGTGTGTGTGTGTGTGTGTGTGTGTGTGTGTCCACTCTTTTCCCTCACAACAGGTCGAATCCACAAAATAAGCCCTTAAAAAAAGACTTT
This sequence comes from Blennius ocellaris, assembly GCF_963422515.1. Taxonomy (NCBI): domain Eukaryota; kingdom Metazoa; phylum Chordata; class Actinopteri; order Blenniiformes; family Blenniidae; genus Blennius; species Blennius ocellaris. The sequence continues at coordinate 20,170,618 of NC_137665.1, read as the reverse complement.
TCTAGCATTCCTTCACACGCTGGAGAAATATTTAACGTTTTAATAAAACGCCAGGAAACAGAAGCGACGACAACATAACTTAGTAATTAGAAATCAAATAGAAATCAAAGTAAATAAATAAAAATGACAGGATGAAGGCGTTTGTCTTCAGTAGCAATTGTGAATTTCAGTTTTCACTCTTGGTTCCTTGTGAAAAGAGAAAAAAAATATTTAAATGTAGTGTTAAAAGTAAAAAAGCAGATATTCTACTGTTGTAAAGTGTTTCAAAATAAAGTGAGGAAATACTCTGAAAGTTTTTGTGTTTTTTATCTTGTTTGAATCATAAACATAATTATTCACGATTTACAAAAAAGCAAGGGAAGGTAAATGTGTTCTTGGAGCACCATTCACACAGGAGGATTCACAGTGCTTTATAAAGAAATTAAAGGAATAAAGAAAAACTTTACAAAGACATAAGAAATATATTAATAAAAGATTAAAGCTTTAAAAGAAATGAATGCATGCAAGTTTTAAAAACAGCATAAAAAGTAGAATAAATAAGGTAAGAGATTAATTAATATAAATTCAATAAGGTTAGAAAAATATATTGTTTAGTGGAAAATCTGTGCAAATAGGAATGTTTTAAATCCCGATTTAAGTGTGTCAGCCATAAAATACATTATAGCTACAGTAAACTACATTTCCCACAATCCCTTGCTTTTCTTACGGATATTGAGTTGAGATTTTTGCAAAATTAACTGTAAATATTTCCCATCATCCTTTGCTTTTTACAGTACAGTTCTGTCTCACCGTGTATTTTCCTCTTGCTGAAACACACATTCCCCATAATCCTCTGTTTGTTTGTTTTTAAAATAATAAACCATATTGACTTTTCTAATATCCACTACTTTTCCAGGACGTTAAGCCCAAAAAGTCCCACAATCATTCGCTAATTATGACGATTCTCTGGATTGAAAGCAAAGGCTTTATTTTTTTGTTTGTTTGTTTTTTAGCTGAGACTCATTTCAGTTCAATCTGTTTGCATGTGGATGAAGATAACAACATATAAACTGATTGTAGTAATAGGAGAGTTTGTGAAAGCAGTGGACGAGAGAATCTCAGTGGAGCTCAAACGTCCAGAAGAGTCTCGTTCTGCCGCTTCAGTCAATCAAATGTCGAAATCAGAGCTGGAGAATCTGGACGGACCGACACAGACTCCTTTTCCAGGAGGAGGTGAAACCCTCCTCCTCCTCCTCCTCCACTTTTAATTTAATGACTCAGAATTGTAACATCCAACATTGTTATCATTCAGCAATAGCCGGTAATGAATAGCAATTAAGGTTTTCCAAGGAGGGAGTAAAAGCGCGAGAGACGTGGCTTTTCACCCGGACGCGTTGAGGCGCCGCAGTCGGGGGAGAGAAAAGAGGCCTAATTTATCCGTCCAGCTGTTTTTGGTAAATAACTTCTCTTGTCTCTCCGCGTCTGCGGCGCCGCTGCTATCGGGCCCCGACAACCAGCACGTTCCTCAATCAACTGGAAATAAACTGTAATGAATTACTCTGCACATTTCTTGTTGTTGTTATTATTTAGTTATTTATTTATTTTTGTACGGCGGTTGCTCCCTTTTTTCTGGTGCCGAGCGAGGATGAAAAAGAAGGGAAAAAGGAAAGTGCTAATTAACTGGATGTGAATGAAATAGCGGGGCAGCGCGGTATCAACGGCGGACGAGACGAATGCGATTTGGTCGCGTGGCGAGCGAGTGGAAAATGTCCGTGTAAATTGGAGGTTGTTGCCGCAGAGCGTTTCTTCTTTCTTCCCTGTGTGTGCTTACATTTCACGGGTGAGAATCCAATCTGGCAGGGCAGCGTGTGCAGACCCCCCCCCCCACCCCTCCTCCTCCTCCTCCTCCTCCTCCTCCCCGTCCCCCTGGTCCTCCACCCTCCCGCCCCTATAGCAGGAGAAACAGATCTCAGAAAGGTAAAGAGAAGACGCTGGCGCAGGTGAAGATGTAAACACTCGTCTCCAGCAGACACTTGATTTCACGCCGCGTAAACACGGACAACGCTGACGGTCACGCTCGCCGTCGGGTCGCTTCGTCGCCGGAAGCCTGCAGCGGAGACGCAGCGGAGACGCAGCGGCAGAGCGATCGGTGGACGGAACGCCAGAACGAGTCGTAACCGTTTGGTCCCGGTGGCTTTTAATATGCGATTCTTCTGGATTTTCTCAGACGATGACGGATAGGAGGAAGGAAGTTGTTCTGAGTTGTAGAATCCTCCAGACGAGTTCCAGGATCCCAGAATGTACGGATTTTGTACAATTTCAGAGTTCTGGAAAATGTAGGAGCGTGACTTCTATTTGTCCGTCTGGAATTCATCGAGGTTCTAGAATGTGTCAAAGCATCTCAGCGTCTTATCAGATATCAGAGTTCCAGAACGTCTCAAAAGTTTTTCAATGTCTCAGAACTCTGACTAATCAAAGAGTTCTCGAATTTCGAGTGTGTGAGAGTAGTAAGAACAATGAAGGTTCTAGAACGTACCAGAGCTCTGGAATGTGTGTAGTACTACTTTGTGGAATGTTTTAATAATCCTGAATTGACCTAAATGTTTCCTCCCTCGGACGTGACGACATGAAGCCGATCGATCGCTAGACACTTTTCATTAAATTAAGATTTCTCACCGCGCTGCTGACGGCCGTACTCCACTACTTTATTCATCAACAGTTATATGCAGTATAATGTGCAGTGAAATGCTTTTAGTACACGCTCCGTACTGAAACATCAGTTTTTATGGGACAGAAGAACAAAAAAATTTAATTTTCGAACACAAATAAGGAAAATAGCTTGCTATATGACAATATCAATAATGGGAATAAAGAAATGTAAGGCACACGAGAGATAGAGGATAAATAAAGGACGAAATAACTTCCATTATAAGTGGAATTAACTGAAACAACCGCCGGAGACGGGGAGTGAAATGAGTCTGACGTCACAGGATCAAAGAGAAACACAAGCTTGAAGAGATGAACGTCGTCGTGACGCAGTGAAACCTCGGTCCGACTGAGAAAGACGGCGGGAAAACTTGTCGGGGGGTTTAGCTAGCGTACCGCTTCTGAAATAAACACGATGAACGTCGGTGGAAAAACTGGTTGCCGACTCTGTTCGCTCCAGTCGGAGCGACGCGACACCGACGCGACACGACAAACGCTTTACTAGCCGATGTGCAGAGCGCTGGCGGTAGTCAATTTAAAATTGTCACGTGACGTGTTCTGTGTAGCGCGCTAACAACGCTGCGTCGCAAATGTTCCGCAAGTTTGACGTTAGAATTTATTGCTAAATGTCTGCGAGCACAGTAGATACGGAGCGCTAACCGCTAAAAAAGCCTTCAGTTAGCTTTTCTTATCGGCCCGGTACCCCCCCCCCCCCCCCCCCCATCCCACACACACACACACACACACACACACACAGAGTCACGGGGGGGCGATGACCTTTGCTGATGACTGAACCCACCCCCACCCCCTACCCCCCCCACCCCACCCCGCCCCCAAGTCGTAAAGTGGTCGGCAAGATCTATTAGTTTGCTCTTTTATCAGTAATAATCCTGACAGAACAAATAATACGGCGGCATATTCAGAGAAAAGAAATATTTTTTAAAAATCATCATAATCGCTCAGAGCGAAGGGAAGGAAATAAATCCCCGGCTGGATGGACGGACTCGCTCGGGGTGGGGGTGGGAGGGGGGGTGGGGGTGGGGGGTGGGGGGGTGGAGTGGTCGGACTCCGCGGAGCAGCGTCCGTCTTACGCACACAAACCCCCGTCGTAAATTATCTCCGGCGATCTAGAATTTACGAGGCAGAGATATCTCAGCGCCGGCCGATCATTTCCACGGCTCTGTCGCCGTAATTCTCTCTGAAAGTGTCCAAAGCGCATCGATAAAAAGCAGGGAAAAGTGCAAAGAGGCGAAAAGACGAGTCGCGGTGACGAAGACACCGGAGGGGGGGGGGAGCTTTTTTTTTTTTTTTTTTCCCAAGCATGCCGTCTGTCTGCTCTTTTCTGAAAGGAAAGTGTGATCTGGGAAGGAAAAGTGGATTTGTAAAGAATTGGGTTCAAACAGAAAATATGCAAATGACACAGTAACAACAAGCGAAGTGAATCCAAATATCCAAATATCAATAATATCAATACCTACGTTGATATCGATATGGAACAATACCATTGCAACAAGATCGATACTTCATTTCAGTGTCTGTCCTGCTGCTCCACCCTGAACTCCACCTGAAATAATCATTTACTCTCGTTTGTTCTCGGCTGGGTTTTTTTTAAACACTTTGTTTATTTTAGAAAAATCCAGACATGACAATGTGTGGGACCAGATTGTTTTGTTGTTGTTCTTGTTCTTGTTTGATCCACTTTTTTTAATTCTTGGTTTTCCTCTACACTTTTCTCAAATTCTGTTCTCGGGCTAACTAATTAATAAACCAAATGAAAAATCGCAAAAACACTTAGAAGTTATTAAAATTCATCCAATTGTATCTATTTGAGGATGCAATAACCTTAAATATTAAAAAGTATCGGTATTGGTTCGGTATCATCTCAGTATCGGCTTGGTATCGGCCCGGTATGGACTTGTATTGGCCCGATATCGGCTGGGTATCGACGACACTGGCTCTATAGTTACTTGGTATCGGCTCCTGTCAACGATGCCCTGGATTTACTTGGCATCAGTTCGATATCACATCAGTATCGGCTCGGCAATGGAATCCGTACCGGCGATACTGGCCCTGTATTTACTTGGTATCGCAGCGATACCACTTCTTGCATTTTGGCGCGCCACTGAGCGATTAGCAGTCCGCTAAAAAGCGCCACCTTGCAGTACTTCCCTTCATGCTTGTGCCTTTTTCAATGTTTCATCTCGTCTGTTTGGGATAAATCTTCTCTAATGTGGATTTGGTGTCCCCCCCCCCCCCCCCCCCCCCCCCTTCCGATCAGTTCTCCGTGTTCTTGCTCAGTTTTGATTTAGTGTTGTTGGGTGAAGGTTCCCCCTGGAGGTTCGTCCTGATGTGATGAGCCGCAAACGGCCAAGAAGTTTTACAACTCGGTTAGCGCCCGGACTCTTCCAACTCCTTCTTTGGCAACGGCGCCGGAAGCGCTTAGCTAAGTATTAGCAGCGAGGTCCAGCGCGTGGGATACGACCCGCCAGGTCCGACCCACTGGATCCGGCGCCGAGCTCCGACGGACGTTTTTTTTTTTTTTTCCCGGGGAATCACTCATTCGATCTGCGCGCCAGTGTTTTGTGTTTGAGGAATCCTCCCAAGGTTTTCCAATCAAGCGGCGGCGATATTCCCAACACGGCTCGGGTGTCGGCGCGGCGGCTGATTGCCGCGGCGACGGCGGCTCCGCCGTAACGAGACAGGAAGCACAATGGAGGCCGACAAGGCTCCTTCACAGGGGGAGCTAATCTAATCTGCTGCGGCTCCGCTCGGAACGTCCGCTGTCACCGACACGCCGCCGTCGGCTCCAATAAAGCAGGTGGAGGTGGAGGCGGAGCTCAGCGGGTGACCGGAGTGGGGGTTGGGGGGGGGGGCGGGGTTGACTGGGCTTTCATGTTAACCCACCCCCGGGTTTCCCACCCCGTCATTAACACACCGGCTCTCCTTCGCGATTCAGCCGCCAAAAACTTCCTGAAAGCAAAAAATCCCTGTCAAACTCTGGGGGTTCGGGTTAGTCGGGGGGGGGGGGGGGGGGGGGGGCTTGGTCAAAATGTTGCATTTTATTCTCACTCTTATCACCATTTTCCAATAAGTTCTGGAAGGCCACACACTTTCATCTACTTTCATCTACTTACATACCCACACTCAGGTGGATTTAATTCACTTCCACCTCAATCAAATGTAAAAAAAAAACTGGATTCAAAGCAATAAAAAATAGGAAATACACACACACACACACACACACACACACACAAAAAAAAAAACAGACCAGAAAAGTCTCATTATCCAACTGGGACAGTGAAACCTCTCACTGGAGCGATGCTGAATTCACCCATGATGCTTTGCTGTCTGCAGCAGCGCGATGAATACGGCGTTGATAGTTCGGCGCTGAGAATATTACTGTGAATTATTGTTGAAATTACATAAACTCAGTGGGAGGCGGCCATGTTTGGAGACTTAAAAATCCACCGCCAGGCAGCTGTTAGCATCTGTTTCCCTCTGTGTGTGTGTGTGTGTGTGTGTGTGTGTGTGTGTGTGTGTGTGTGTGTGTGTGTGTGTGTGTGTGTGTGTGTGTGTGTGTGTGTGTGCAGCAGGTTATTTCCTCTGAACCGAGGCCCTTATTTAATGCTAATTGTCGCAATTAGCATGTGAATGAGGTAAGAAGTAGATAATAGAAGTAAGATAAATATTGACGTTAATTCACGTTGGAGGTGCAGCGTGTGTGTGTGTGTGTGTGTGTGTGTGTGTGTGTGTGTGTGTGTGTGTGTGTGTGTGTGTGTGTGTGTGTGTGTGTGTGTGTGGCTTTACATTTACTCTCAACTCATTATTTGGGGGTTCACAGCCTCAGAACAAGAGATAGAGTTAAAAATCAGTCACTTACAGTTCGGAGGTATTGCCACCACCGGCCCGGTGTCTTCCTGCGCCGCCGCCGCCACCGCCACCGACCTGATGTTTTCCTGCGCCGCCGCCGCCACCGGCCCGGTGTTTTCCAGCACCGCCGGCCCGGTGTTTGCTGTGCGGCGTGTGAACCAGGAAGCAGCTGCCGGGAAGGTTAAACATCCATCAGCTGTCAGACGGTCTGAACCCCCCGATGAGGCTTTTCATTTTGACTTTGTAATAACACCGGCTTCGCTCTCAAAATGAGACGAATGACCTTGTTGCCCCCCGAAACCCCACCATCCACCCCCCCCCACCCCAGAAAGAAGCTCTGGGCTCCTGGTGGTCACAGGTTTATATGGGGGACAACAGCGAGTCACATGTCGTCATGTAAAGGTTGGAAAGGAACTTTAGATGGGATTCATTGGTGCCACATCAAAGTATTTCACTGTAGGTTTTTATATAGATGCATATTAACTGGTACTATAGTATTGTCAATAGTATTGTGTGTACACCATAATCAGTTTATCATTTTTGTGGTGTATTTATACCATTGTTCTTGTGTAACGCTCTATAATACAATATAATTCAGTGTTTTGGTATTTTGATAGTATTTTCCTTTTGACGTTGCTATATTATGGTGTGTATTTTTTTTTTGTGTGTGTGTATTGTGCTGTACACCTTGGTATATTAATCATGGGTATACCATGGTAACTTTGATCGTATTGACTGTAGGTATATGTTATTGTTGTATTATTATGTTGATGCTCAATAATGCAGAAATGTCCAGTACTTTGGTAGTTTTAATAAGATCACAGTATTTAAGGTAGTACTGTGCAGTATATAATGGTAAAATATGGTATCATATAGCGTTACTGTTGGTTGTTTTATCACATCATGGTGTATATTGTGTTTTTTTGTAAGTTTAAAGCCCCATAATACTGTATATTTTAAGTTCCATGGTATTTGTAGGAGTATTTCTGACGGTACTATGTAATTTATTGTGTTATATTTCATACATTTCATAGTATTTCTGAAATTATTCATCTTAACAGTAATTGAGTATTTTGCTGTATAACATGATCAATTCTATATGTCAGGTATTGTATTTTTTTACTACATATAACAAGTATGTTCTTCAGTATTGTAGTTTATGTTTCACACTGTATAACAGTGTCATGATATTGAATAGTTTAGTGCTCCAAAAAATGGTATATTTGGCAGTATCATCACATATAATGATGAATCTCAGATTATTGTTTTTTCCACCATGAAGATTATCAATCTTTTTTCTTTAAAGTATAATTTCTATAAAACAGTAAATTTGACAGTATCATAGTATTGCTGATCGTGTTGCGTTGAACACGGTGTTATGTTTCAGCATTTTGGGAATACCTTAGTATTTGTTTCAGCATTTACAACATAGTTTAGATGATCATGTTGAATTCCATATTTCACAGTACTGTTGTACTTTTGGTAGAATACATTTGGAGTCCAGTGGTATATTTGACAGTGTCATGATATTTTTGAGAATACTCTGCTCGTTAGCGCAGAACTATTTATAGTACTGTCGTATCCCAGGTATTTTTGACAGCGTGGTTTGTAAGGTGGTATTGTGTTGATTATCTTCAGTATCCAGCTGGAGTATATTAAGAAGTATTGTGTAGAGCATTGTGCTGTACTGCACGGTAAACTCCACATCAGTACTCATATGTGTAACGTGGTACTTCTGTAACACAGTCACCGGGTGGCCTTTGCAAACGGGACTGTACTCCATACTGGAGGTACTCTTGGCAGTACTCTGTCTTGTACATTTGTACGTCAGTGCAGCATCACGAGTCAGTTTTACAGCCGACCATCAGAAACGCGGCGGCGGCCATTACGGTCCGGCGCTGGAAACGAGGTGCGGCGGGTCTCCGGCGATGAGCAGGCTGGATGATGTGGGTGGGGGGGTGGGCGGCGGGGTGGGGTGGGGTGGGGTGGGGGGGGGGGGGGTCGACTTGTGGGGTGGGGGCTACCACGACTGAGCGCCTGTCGGGGTGGAAGTAAAAAATGCGTTCCCGGAAGGCGGCGGCCATCTGGACCTCGGCCCACGTCTGCGACTCAGCAATGTGCAGTTCGATGGGCCGTCTCTCGTACGAAACATTACCGACGCTGGAAAATACTCGCCAACACTCACATCAAACCACCCAACCCCCACCCTCCCCTCCCTGCTCCTTCGCCCTGTCTGCTGCTTTTGAAAGAAAAATGTGAGCGGAGAAGGAGAAAGAGAGCAGTGCCAGGGGCGGGCGGTGGAGAAAACCTCATTTCTTGCGGCGAGCTGCAGCGAGTGGGTTATTGAGGTGGCTGTAATTTGATAAGGAGAGGAAACTCAATGGACTGTGAGCAAGTCAGCAGTTTGAGGCCAGTCACATTTCTGATGTGATTCGGGGGTGGTGGGGGGGGGGGATGGGGGCGGGTTGTTCCTCGTCTCCGGGTCGTTCCCAGGCAGATGGCACACATACACACGGCTCTGATCACTTGTAATCTGCAGAACCCCCCCTCCTCCCCCCCTCCCCCCACCCCCCACCAAGTCTTATTTCAAACGCCTTTTTTATCCCCCCACCTTTGGCTCCGTGCTCTGAATCTCCGCTCCGCCCGCTAAAGTCACTTTTTGTTGTTGTGGCTGTTTCTCGCCGGCCAGATAAGAGACACAAGTGTGATCAGCGGAAGCCTTTGAAGTTCCCATAAATAATGGGGCGGCGCGTCCCGCTGCCGAGCCCTCAGCTTCCAGTTCAGATCAAAGATTAGCCTCACGTCGGCCCCGGCCCGCGAATAAAGCACTTTATTGGATTCCAAAAGCTGCGCGAGGAGGCTTCCCGGTGCCCCTCCCTACACCCCCCCACCCCCCCCCTCGCCTCTCTCAGCGAGGGTCCCTCGTCAGACACGAGGCCCGAAGACTTTCACACGCAGCCTATCGAGCTGTTTGTATCCCAGGATCCACAAGAAAGAGAAAACAAGAAAGCCTGAACAATGCTGACTTTTTAATCAACGTTCGGAGGCAATCGGCCGCCGCCGCCTGACGGCTGGGATCTCTTTGTGTGTGTGTGTGTGGGGGGGGGGGGGGGGGGGGCACTGTTAAACAGGCTGTAAAATGCCTCTCGGGGGGGAGGATGGGGGGGGGGGTTGGGGGTGCGGGGCATTCGGGGGCTGGTCACACATGAGCGACGCTCTCATCTGTCCGGGGGCGGAGTCAATGCGGGCGGCACTCGGGAAAGGTCGACGCCGGGATCCCGCCCGCGGCTCCGGGTGGGAAACTTCCCGCCGTTGCCCGTGGGTCTGAAGAAGTCCAGACCAGCGGGGTACTTCAAGCAGTACTGCAAAGCAACGCCGCGGAGTAACAGCAAACTGTGCAGACACAAGTAACGGAGTACATCTGAACCCTGCGGCGCTTTTGACGTTACTGATCTATACGTGATAGTCATGCAGTACTTGGTGGTGCGTTTCACTGGATTATGTCTCTCTTGTGGATCACATTGGAATTTTACCACTGTGGTTCATATACCATGATATACTTAAAAATACTATAGTATTTTTGGCATTATTGTTCGATATATCGCAATATATTTGATATCATCATCATGTATTTAACGGCACCATAGTATTTTTTGTCTTTATCGCTCCGTAGACCAAAACTACCATGGTAAATTTCAGAGTTGTATTTTATATATATATATATATATATATATATATATATATATATGTGTGTGTGTGTGTGTCACAATACTATTTTTCATTACTCCTCAAGATGGTATAATTGAAAGTATTATCGTAAACGTCAGGGTATTGTGTATTTTACGGTACGATATACATAGGTGACAGTATTTGGGTGTATTTCTTGGTATTTTGTTATCACTGACAGTGTTGTGGCATGTACTTCATGGTACATAGAGTATCTGAGAGTATCCTGTTATTTCTGACGGTACGTCTGACGACACCGTCGTCTATGTGACAGTAGCAATGTGTGCACTGGAGAGTACCACGGTGTACTGGATGCCTGGTAGTGGTATTTGGACGTGGCGTCAGGGGCTCTTCACACATGAGCGGTGCTTTCTGGTGGCCGGGGGTGGGGGCGGAGCCTATCTGGTGGTCGGTCGTTTTGAGCGCCGCATCCCTGCAACTCGGAAAAGGTCCTCGCTGGGCTCTTCTGGGCTCGTCCTCAGAACACTCCGGGGCCGAGAAGTGAGGAGGAGGAAGAGGAGGAGGAGGAGGAGGAGGAGGAGGAGGAAGAGGAAACGCCGGCGGCGTTTGGATGTGAGCAGAACGAGAGGCAGCGTGTCGTTGGCTGGTTGAAGACTGGGCTCACTGAGCCTTTTGTGAGGGATGAAGAACGATTGTCCCTCCTCACGCTCCAGCGCTCTCGGTGAGGAACGGCTGATTGTGGGAGGAGGAGGAGGAGGAGGAGGAGGAGGAGGAGGAGGAGGAGGAGGAGGAGGAAGAGGAGGAGGAGGAGGAAGAGGAGGAAGTGGTGATGAAGTTGCATCTCCTTCAAAACCTTCGGCATGATCCTCTTTTCATGCGCCTCCCACTCGCCGCGTCCCATGGCGCTCGGCGGCGGAGCGATTGCGGGACTTTACGGGTCCGCGGAGCATCAACAACACTGTGTAAAACATTAACGGGCCCGCTTAATATCCCTGTCCTCCGGTTCCCGCCGCCCCCCCCCCCCCCCCCCCTCCCCCTCCCCCCGGCAGCGCACATCCCTGACAATAGTTAATACTCAAATCTCTCTTCCGGAGCCTAAATCCCCATAAAAACACATCTCATCATGGCAGCTGTATTCTCCGGGGATTTGATGCTCATGTCATGAAAAGCCACACTGAAGCGCCCACGCTCAGATTACACCGGTCATACACAGCCCGTCGCAGTTTTTACATCCCGCGCTCCCGTCGGAGCCGCGCGGAGGATTCCTACACATGAGCGTGAACAAACACTGTGATGGCGGGAAGAATAAAGGAGGAGGGGAGGAGGAGAGGGCGCCGGTACCTGGAGGCGCACGGCGGCGAGAGGGGGAGGGGGGGGGGGTGAGGTGAAAAATAATTCTGTCAGCAGGCCGGCTCTCCCCACATCACCCCATTGCTCCCCTAATTGATAAATGACGTCCGTCCGCTTCGTCAAGGTCAACGTACAATTAAAAACTTTCTCCATTTATCAAGCGCAGAGCAGAAAGTGGAGTCGGAGACGAAGGGCGGGCGTCTGATGAGTCTCAGACTCTCCTGAAACTGTGAACTTGGTTCTGGAGGAACCGTCAGTCTCACCTTCTGACAGCTGCAATGAGCCTGGAAAACCTAGTGGTGCTAGCGCCGCGGCCAGCACCACAGCTAACACCGCCGTCAGCACCATGGCTAGCAACCCACAGCTAGCACTGCAGCCAGCACCATGGCCAGCACCACAGTTAACACCGCCGTCAGCACCATGGCTAGCAACCCACAGCTAGCACTGCAGCCAGCACCATGGCCAGCACCACAGCTAAGAGCGTAGCCAGCACCGTGGCCAGCACTCCAGTCAGCACCACAGCTAGCACCGCGTAGAGAACCACAGCTAACACTGCAACTTCTGACTTTTGGGGTTTTAAGCAGGAGGTGTCAGACAAGTTGCCACGGGGAGAACTAGCTTGTGGCGGCCAAGCGTTCAAAGCGACGTCGCTCTTTGATCCTTTGATGTCGCCTCTTCCTGTCATTGTGAAGCAGAATTCACCAAGCGTTGGATTGTTCCCCCACTAACAGGGAACGTGAGCTGGTTAGTTTGAGTTCTACTGATGATGTGTTGTTGCAATAGTAATCCCATGACCAGCACTCTAGTCAGCACCATGGCCAGCACCACAGCCAGCACTGCAGCCAGCACCACAGCTAGCACTCCAGTCAGCACCATGGCCAGCACCACAACTAACAGCGTAGTCAGCACCATGGCTAGCACCCCACAGCCAGCACTGCAGCCAGCACCATGGCCAGCACCACTATAATAACAATCCAACTTGGTCTGTCCAGTAGAATGTCTCTGTTCTCACAGTGTTAATGTTTAGAGCTCATTGCTTTCCGCTGTGTGTGTGTGTGTGTGTGTGTGTGTGTGTGTGTGTGTGTGTGTGTGTGTGTGTGTGTGTGTGTGTGTGTGTGCATTCAGTACTAAAACTAACAACAGCACCCACTAGTGGCCCAAAATGAAGACTACATTGCTCTGAATGGATTGATCTTTTCATAAATCTTTGTTTCTACAAAAAATCCTTTTGCGTTTCTCTTTTGTTTTTTTTTACTTCAAGTTAGGCAACAATATAAACAAAATATACTGTACATGAAGTAACAGGAATGACTGTTAAAATGGCTCAAAATGAAATGTGGTCAAATTGTAAGTTGTGAGTTGGTGCTTAATTTAAAACAAATATTGAATTCAAATGCACAACGATGTAAGAAAAGTTTCACTCATTAATATGTTTTTATCATTTTATTTTATAATCTGGATTTACTATATTTTTTGGCTTCTCTGATTGCTGACTGATTTTTTTGGGGTTTTTTTGCCACAAATTGCTGACAATTCAGACAGTTTAAAATCGATAAATAAAAATATGCGTCAAATCAGCTGCAGTCATTTGCAAATTAAATAATGAAATGTGGACATTCGGATTAGATTAGAAACGAGGTTCAGTTTGAGCTGCTTTCTAAATGTTGGTCCACTTCAGCCTCGCCCCCCTCAGTTCCTCGCCCCCTCCGTTCCTCGCCCCCCTCCGTTCCTCGCCCCCTCCGTTCCTCGCCCCCTCCGTTCCTCACCCCCTCCCTCTCAGGCTCCACAGCCACGACATCTTAATCCCTGAAATTAAAAGGAGCACATGTGCGCCACGATACCTGGCAGATAAAGCGCCAGCAGATCCAGTGTGACATTAAATTAAAGATGGTGGCTGCTCTGAAATGGAAACGCGTGTCGGGCCGCTCGGACCGTCGGGCTGCAGCCTCCTGCCTTTTTTCTTTCTTTCTTTCTTTTTTTTTGGGTGGATTTCCATTTTCTAGATCTGCATTACCTTTGCATATGAATTAAAAAGGTCATTACAAAGTCTCCTTTTTGATGTCTGAGTAATAAATAATATATATAAGCTTTTGCAAGATATGCTCTTTCAAGTCCGATCTGCGGATCTTTTTCTTAATATATGCGCCACATTACTGTGCATGCACACCCCCGGTGGTGCCCCACACCCCCTCCCCCCCACCCCCCCCCCCCCGCCCAACCACCACCCATGCATGCTGGAGATGTATGTTAATGACTTTAATGGGCTGTTCTGTTTCCATTTAATCAGAATCTGAGTTCTGGGCTGCAGCTGCGAGCTCAGCGGCGTCAAGGCGCCATGTTCAGGCCCAGCTGAACGCCTGATTCCAACCTCCCCGCCGCCCCGACACCGCCTTGATTGCTCTGTACGTGTGTGTGTGTGTGTGTGTGTGTGTGTGTGTGTGTGTGTGTGTGTGTGTGTGTGTGCGAGTGTGTGTGTGTGTTGGCGGGGTGTCAGGTGAAGTTTAATGTTGGTGAAAGAGAAATCTCAGTGTGAGAGAGTGAAACGTGAGAGGCGAGCTGGTGTGTGGAGCTCCTGCAGGACGGGGCCGGCAGGGCGCTGGTGTTGTTCTACTGGTTTCAACGCTGGTCTGCAGCGTTTTCGGATTTGGTTTTTTTGTGTGGTTTTTTTTTTTTGGGGGGGGGGGGGGTTCTCCATGCTGCAGAAAGAAGAACGAGAAAAACCCCAGAAGAAGCAAAGCAGAGCATTCGGCAGATTTCATGATGAGTTTCCTCTCATTTCCCATTTCTTCCCTTACGCCACCTCCCCCCCCCACCCCCTCGTCTTTTTTTTTTTTTTTTCCAGCCCCTCCCTCTGAACCCGATCCTCAGATTTGTGCAGCTAATTCCCTGCACTCTCACGGCTCAGTGTGGTGTCATAATTGGCACGCCATTGATTTATGTCTCCTCTTACAGCGCCCTGAATGGCTGATGAGTCGGGCTTCCTGTCATAATAGGCCTAGTTCATCCCCCCCTCATCCCCCCCCCTCCCCCCCTCCTCCCCCTCCCTCTCACCACACTCCTTCCTGTCCTGGGCGATTTGTTGTGGCTGCAGCGCTGCTGAAACTATGTTAATTTCCTTTTTTTTTTTTACGCGCGGACAACATGGGACAAGTGCTCATGTTTTGCCTCTGAGCTCACGACCATTCTAATCATTAACGGCTTTGGAACCGCAGGAACATCCACATTGTGGGGGGGCGGGGGGGGGGGGGGTAGAGAGGGAGGTGGAGGGGGGGGGGGGCTTCATTTAACATCCAAAAAGAAAAGTGAGCAGCGTCTCACGCTCCCTCTGACCTGACCACGTGACTTCGTTCGCGTCTTGGGCGCAGAGCTGGAAACACAACTTTTTGAAAATCGCTTAGTTCCGAGGTGGAACTTTTTGTTTCAAAACAAGTCCATCTCCGTCTCTGTGTAGACGATGGAGTCGCTGCCAGAGTTTGTCATTTTTCCTACAAAGATATTTTTATGAAATATCAATGATTTCTGTATGAAAAGGGGGGAAAAAAAGTGAGTTTGATGGACTTTGAAGACATTTTTTACCCGGTGTGACGGGTTAGTGGAGCAGCGCTGTGGCGTGGGCGGGGCCTTAGGGAGTACCGACTCCGACGAAGCTCAGTGACTTCCTGTCTGGACCCGGAAGTCCTGGAGCCTCATTAGACTGGTCCTGAAGTCTGTGGTCTGCAAGCCCACATACAACCAGCCTCCATGTTGTGTGAATCGACAGACCGATGAAAAATGCATGCGAGGCTGCGGCGGCGCCGCGCCGCGTTCCACCTTCATGTTCCTCCTCTTTTTCTTCTTCTTCTTCTTCTTCATTTCTGGTGCTTCATGCTTGCATTTCATTAAAGTTTCAGTCGGCTGTCTTTGGGAAATCAGACACCGTCAGAGTCGGCAGATTCCGGATCAGACGGGGAAGCCGGAGCGGCGGAGCTGAGTCAAGGGTCGGCCGGGGGAGCCGTCGGCGCTCTGCCTTGGCCCCGGGCGCGGTCCTGCCTGTTCAAACATTGCAACATCCACGGGGGCTGCCGACCGGCCGGGTGGGGTGAAGAAGAAGAGGAGGAGGAGGAGGAGGAAGAGCGAGGGAGGCAGCAGGAAAGGGAAGAGAAACAGTAAAGAGGAAGGAGTGGCAGGGAGGCAGAAAAAGCCCAGACCTTGTGTTTCTAAAGCCCAGCTCATACATTGCTAATGCCGGGAGTAATATGGGTCTCATTCATAATGGATCAGTCCCCCCCCCCCCCCCCCCACCCTCCACCCCCTCCACACCCCCCACACCCGCCCCCCTGCAGAGTATCGCACTGTAAAGAGGTTAAAGATTGGCTGCTGGCTGCCGGGAATGTGGCGACCACTTCAGGCCTAAGCATTAGCGTATGCTATTGTTGATGTGCGATGCAGGGAGGGGCCACAGCATCTCCGTAGACTAAAGGCCTGGGGGTGGGGGTGGAGGTGGAGGGAGGGGGGGGGTGGATGGTGGAGGGTGGGGTCAGACACTTTGAAGTCACCCCGCTGAAGCCAACCCGCCCGCGGCACCCGGGGAACTTTGTTGTACCTGCCGCCACTTTGTATCCTCCAGGAGGGTTCAAAACGCCCGGGAGGGACGTTTGTTTTCCACACCTTCACAGCAGAGTCCCACTGAGTAGTGGGATTACTCTTCTAGTTACCACAAACACACTAAGTGGATCCTTGGCAAAGTTCCTTCAGCTATTATCTTCATTGTGAGGTTAGCATTAGCTGAGCCGTCAACACCGCGTTTAATGATCCACTCGTTCATCTGAAGACACATCAGAGGAGGAAGATGCTCTATAATCTGATGTTAGAGGAGGTAGATGCTCTATAATCTGATATTAGAGGGGAAGATGCTCTATAATCTGATGTTAGAGGAGGAAGATGTTCTATAATCTGATGTTAGAGGAGGAAGATGCTATATAATCTGATGTTGGAGGAGGTAGATGCTCTATAATCTGATGTTAGAGGAGGAAGATGCTCTATAATCTGATGTTAGAGGAGAAAGATGTTTTTAGCCCTTAAATACATTTAAAATCAGTAACTACTCATCATGTTGTGTTTTACAGAATAAAAACTATGACAACTTCTGCTCACGCTGAGGTTCATTTCCATTTGAAAACATTTCTTCTTCTTCTTCTTCTTCTTCTGCTGCTTCTTCCTCCTCCTCCTCTTCCTCACTGTCTAAACAATGTATGAGCCTCTCAAAGAGTAAAATGTTGTACCACTTAGCAGATGAATATTTCATAGTGTGTAAAACTACGTACAGTCTTGCCTTTTGACTTCAACCCCCCCCCCCCTCCCCTTCCCCCCCTTTTTTTTATTTTTTACTTTTTCCATTTCCTTCGTCCTCCGTCCTGACGACAGGAGCAGGTGGAGGCTGATTGGCCCTCTGGTGGGGGGCGGGGTCAGAAGTCATCAGGCACTTCTTTAAGTTCCCGTCGGGGAGCCGCGCCGCGCTCGACGTGTCGGAATTTGATTTGTCGTAATCGCATCAAGCTCCAGATGACAGGCAGAGCGGCGGAGGAGGAACGGGTGGAGGGGGGGGGGGGAGGGGTGGAGGAGTCCAATAAAAGCCCAGAGAACTTATGAGAATAATGTATCAGTGAGTTGCCCCCCCCCCCCACCTCCACACAAAGAGATCCCCCCATGTAATTCTGAAGCATTCATCCAGAAGCTTCCGTTAGCGCTGCGCTCCTCGCAGGGATCGCTGAGCGTTCACCCGAGGTCGGCGGTCTGACCTGACGGAGGCGCCGCGCCGAGGCCTCAGCCAATCACGGCGAGGCCTCAGCCAATCACCCCGAGTCCAACTAACAAGTTAAAATATGGTCATTTACAGACGTTTTACATCTAAAATGAATAAAAGCCTTCAGAGGAAAATGTACAAAAAAATCGGTATATTTTAGTTTTTAGTTTTTTTATTTATTTATTAATTTTTTTTTAATTAGTGGAAATAAACAAAACAAACCCATCTTCTCGGTTCCGTCTACTGCAACGTAAAGTGTCACGCTGGGATTGATGTCGGTGGTTTGAAACTGACGCGTTACCGTGGAAACCAGCCGACCTGAACGAGAGGCTCCGCCCACACGTCACAGTCGAACAGACACGTCCGTCAGCGAGTATGTGTGTGCGTGTGTGTGTGCGCGTGTGTGCGTGTGTGTGCGCGCGTGCATGCGTGTGTGTGTGTGTGTGTGTGTGTGTGTGTAATCCCTCAGCTTTCAGATTGAGACTTGCCTCTATCTGTCTTTATTTCCCCACACCGCTCGTTCTGTTGAGAAACTTTCTCTCTAACTTACCGTCTCACCTCTCTGGCCTCCATTTCCAAACCCCCCTCCCCTCCCCCCGCCCTCCCTCCTCCCCTCCCCCTTTCTCATTTCTTTCTCCCCCCCCCCCCTCCCCCCCCCTCCTCCTTGGGCCTGCTGATCGATATTTGGGGCTGAATTGGCTGAAAGGGGAAAAGAGGCCTGTAAAATTGAGGAGACAGGCGGTTGGAGGGCGGCCAGCCGATCTGCCCGGCTTGTTTATGCTTCAGGAATGATTCCCGATACCAGATAACCCGCAGGAGCGTCAGCATGTGTCCGTCTTGAGGGATGGGCCATGGATCCGCCGCTTTCTAATTATCGGGCCGCCGACCGCTGATCCGAACGCTATTTATTGTTATTAAAAATGTTAATTACATTAGGAATTAAGGCCGCCGCCAGTTATGTAATAAAGAAATCAGGTTTTATTAGCAGGTAGCTGGGACCGGTCACCGGGACCGAGTGTGTGCAGGTGTGTGTGTGTGTGTGTGTGTGTGTGTGTGTGTGTGTGTGCGTGTGTGTGTGCGTGCGTGCGTGCGTGCGCAGGCCCCATGGGGAGTTTGTCTTTCTCTATTTGTGTTTGTCAGGGGATTTTTCTGTAGCAAACACACACTTCATCACTTTGACATTGATTAAAAATACATGGCCCTATTCTCGGGGACAGTCGCTGCACAAATCAGCGCAGTGTTCAGTTCAACGCTCGCCCTCCAGACGCCCCCCCCCTCCTCCACCCCCCCCCCCCCCCCACCTCACTACTCCCCCCACCTGGTCACTCTCCGGCCCCTCAGCTTTTCTTTTTTTTTTATTCCTCAATCTATTTCTTTATTTATTTTTGGACTCCTTTAATTGCAGTGCTGCTCTGGGCAGCTGATCCACTACACACACACACACACACACACACACACACACACACACACACACACACACACCGTGCAATCCAGTGTTGGCGACACAGTGTGTGTGACCAGCTGTTGTGGGGGGGTGCTCGCTTGATAAACTCCTCATCTTGTGTGCCCCCCCCCCCCCCCCCCCCCCAAAGATCTTCTGACCAAACCCTCAGATCCCCCTACCTACCCCAATGATCCTCCTTCCTACCATGTTTCCTCCTTCCTGCCATGTTTCCTCCTTCCTACCATGTTTCCTCCTTCCTGCCATGTTTCCTCCTTCCTACCATGTTTCCTCCTACGTACCATGTTTCCTCCTTCCTACCATGTTTCCTCCTTCCTACCATGTTTCCTCCTACGTACCATGTTTCCTCCTTCCTACCATGTTTCCTCCTACCTACCATGTTTCCTCCTTCCTACCATGTTTCCTACTTCCTGCCATGTTTCCTCCTTCCTACCATGTTTCCTCCTACGTACCATGTTTCCTCCTTCCTACCATGTTTCCTCCTTCCTACCATGTTTCCTCCTACGTACCATGTTTCCTCCTTCCTACCATGTTTCCTCCTACCTACCATGTTTCCTCCCACCTACCATGTTTCCTCCTTCCTACCATGTTTCCTCCTACCTACCATGTTTCCTCCTACGTACCATGTTTCCTCCTTCCTACCATGTTTCCTCCTTCCTACCATGTTTCCTCCTACGTACCATGTTTCCTCCTTCCTACCATGTTTCCTCCTACGTACCATGTTTCCTCCTTCCTACCATGTTTTCTCCTTCCTACCATGTTTCCTCCTACCTACCATGTTTCCTCCTACCTACCCCCGGTACCTCCTACCTGCCATGTTTCCTCCTACCTGCCATGTTTCCTCCTACCTACCATGTTTCCTCATACGTACCATGTTTCCTCCTTCCTACCATGTTTTCTCCTTCCTACCATGTTTCCTCCTACCTACCATGTTTCCTCCTACCTACCCCCGGTACCTCCTACCTGCCATGTTTCCTCCTACCTGCCATGTTTCCTCCTACCTACCATGTTTCCTCATACGTACCATGTTTCCTCCTTCCTACCATGTTTTCTCCTTCCTACCATGTTTCCTCCTACCTACCATGTTTCCTCCTACCTACCCCGGTACCTCCTACCTGCCATGTTTCCTCCATCCTACCATGTCTCCTCCTACCTACCATGTTTCCTCCTACCTGCCATGTTTCCTCCTACCTACCATGTTTCCTCCTACCTGCCATGTTTCCTCCATCCTGCCATGTTTCCTCCTTCCTAACATGTTTCCTCCTTCCTACCATGTTTCCTCCTTCCTACCATGTTTCTTCCTTCCTACCATGTTTCCTCCTACGTACCATGTTTCCTCCTTCCTACCATGTTTTCTCCTTCCTACCATGTTTCCTCCTACCTACCATGTTTCCTCCTACCTACCCCCGGTACCTCCTACCTGCCATGTTTCCTCCTACCTGCCATGTTTCCTCCTACCTACCATGTTTCCTCATACGTACCATGTTTCCTCCTTCCTACCATGTTTTCTCCTTCCTACCATGTTTCCTCCTACCTACCATGTTTCCTCCTACCTACCCCCGGTACCTCCTACCTGCCATGTTTCCTCCATCCTACCATGTCTCCTCCTACCTACCATGTTTCCTCCTACCTGCCATGTTTCCTCCTACCTACCATGTTTCCTCCTACCTGCCATGTTTCCTCCATCCTGCCATGTTTCCTCCTTCCTAACATGTTTCCTCCTTCCTACCATGTTTCCTCCTTCCTACCATGTTTCTTCCTTCCTACCATGTTTCCTCCTACCTACCATGTTTCCTCCTACCTGCCATGTTTCCTCCATCCTACCATGTTTCCTCCTACCTACCATGTTTCCTCCTACCTGCCATGTTTCCTCCTACCTTCCATGTTTCCTCCTTCTTACCATGTTTCCTCCTTCTTACCATGTTTCCTCCTTCCTACCATGTTTCCTCCTTCTTACCATGTTTCCTCCTTCTTACCATGTTTCCTCCTTCTTACCATGTTTCCTCCTACCTACCATGTTTCCTCCTACCTGCCATGTTTCCTCCTACCTGCCATGTTTCCTCCTACCTACCATGTTTCCTCATACGTACCATGTTTCCTCCTTCCTACCATGTTTTCTCCTTCCTACCATGTTTCCTCCTACCTACCATGTTTCCTCCTACCTACCCCCGGTACCTCCTACCTGCAATGTTTCCTCCATCCTACCATGTCTCCTCCTACCTACCATGTTTCCTCCTACCTGCCATGTTTCCTCCTACCTACCATGTTTCCTCCTACCTGCCATGTTTCCTCCATCCTGCCATGTGTCCTCCTTCCTAACAAGTTTCCTCCTTCCTACCATGTTTCCTCCTTCCTACCATGTTTCTTCCTTCCTACCATGTTTCCTCCTACCTACCATGTTTCCTCCTACCTGCCATGTTTCCTCCATCCTACCATGTTTCCTCCTACCTACCATGTTTCCTCCTACCTGCCATGTTTCCTCCTACCTACCATGTTTCCTCCTTCTTACCATGTTTCCTCCTTCTTACCATGTTTCCTCCTTCCTACCATGTTTCCTCCTTCTTACCATGTTTCCTCCTTCTTACCATGTTTCCTCCTTCTTACCATGTTTCCTCCTACCTACCATGTTTCCTCCTTCTTACCATGTTTCCTCCTACCTACCATGTTTCCTCCTTCTTACCATGTTTCCTCCTACCTACCCCAGCACCTCCTACCTACCCCCGGTACCTCCTACCTACCCCAGTACCTCCTACCTACCCTAGTACCTCCTACCTACCCCTGGTACCTCCTACCTACCCCAGTACCTCCTACCTACCCCAGTACCTCCTACCTACCCTAGTACCTCCTACCTACCCCTGGTACCTCCTACCTACCCCCGGTACCTCCTACCTACCCCCGGTACCTCCTACCTACCCCTGGCTCCTCCTACCTACCCCCGGCTCCTCCCCAGGCGCCTCCCCCGGCCTGCTGCTCGCCTCCCTTCACCCTGACGCGGCTCTTAATGGACTCTGCCATGTGAAACAAGCCCCTCGGTTAATTACCCTGCCAAGGCCCCGGCCTCTTCTGGAGCAGTTCATTCCCACTCGGGGGCCGCGGGTGTGTGTGTGTGTGTGTTTATTGTGCGTATGTGTGTGTGTGTGTATGTGTGTGTCTGTGTGTGTAATCCTGTGCAGTTTCCCTGCTGGTAGAAAACAAGCGTTGTGTTTTTGAGGTTCCAACAAAGAGCCAAAGATCCCGTCAAGCTGGAGACTATTCCGGGAGCGCCGCCGCCGCCGCCGCCGCCGCCGCCGCCGCCGCCCACACGTCCTGAATAACGCTCGCCTCCCCACTTCATTCATGTGTCGATTAGCATTGAGGCCCCTCTATCAAATCTCCCCTTTCAGCGGCGCCCGCTAACACTCGTGTTGACACACGCACAAACCTCCTTTTTCCAATTCATCCAACACATTTCAAAGACTCTCCCTCTCTGAGCCGCAGTGCTCCACAAAACCTTCAATCCTCACCGGATGGCGTTTTTGTTTGAAAACATTTCGCTCCCGTTTGCTCTTCCCCGTCATTTACAGGCGCACCAATTGTCGCTCCAAGATGGGATTTTGTTCTTTTTTAATCTCTCCGTTTGTGTCCGCTGTATTTCTGTCTGTGCGGTGCTGACAATGCAAACAAGGATTGTGGCTGTAGGGCTGGCGGTACGGATGGTACGACGGTACGGCGGCCCCGTGTTCGGAGATGAGGAAACACTCCTGCTCACCTGCTCACACACACACACACACACACACACACACACACACACACACACACACACACGCACACTGCAGGAATACACTCCATCGTCACCTATTCTCCACATTAATTCAACTCAACTTTATCGACAGACCAAAGTCACTCCAGGAAACTTCTACAGAGAAATGATTCCGACCAGCTTCGATACTTTAACTTCCACTTCGCTTCACTTTCACTGACGTCACCTGTCATTTTCTGTCTAATTGTGGTCATTTTCTCCCGGATTAAATTAACGTAATGTGAGAGAATCAACTTCTCTCAGCATTCAAATCTGCACCTTTTCTCTCTTTTTAAACGAATTAATGAAATGAAACTGAACGCTGCTGGGAAATGTCAACTTTTAACTTCTTTTTATTTTCTTGATCTCTCTTTTTTTTCCATCATAACTTTACAAATACGTGAGTAAATTTATCTGAATCCAAATGCTAGTAGTTTGGTTTTATTTCCACTCCTCCACTTGTACTACTTTGACTTAAAGTTACATTTATTTCACAAATTAATGGATGTCATGTATTTATTTCAGGTTTGATTTTGGTCTTTCAGGTGTTTCAGTGTATTTATGTAACTGGAGCCACTTAAAACCAAACATTAAAATCCTACTTTAGTGGATTTAACTTATTTCTTTTGAGTAATTTGAAGTTGAATTAACGACAACTCTACAGTGTGCTGAAAATGAAAGAAGCTGAGGCCGTTTTATTTTTTACTTTCATTTCTATTTACGGTGCGTATTTATAGACTCAATCTTATAGTTATGATTCAAGCCAACTAAAATGGAGGTTTATTGATTAATTTACATGGATTTCATGTTAAAGTCAGTGTGACTTTATATTACAAACTTAAAAAAAAAAAAAAAAAGATCGTGATACATTTTCCTTCTGTTCAGTTTCATTCTGGTTTATTTCAGCAATTTCATTTCTTTATTATTACAGTAATCATTTCAGTGTGTGTGTGTGTGTGTGTGTGTGTGTGTGTGTTTGTGTGTGTGTGTGTGTGTGTTGCTCGTCAATATCAACAGCAGCAGCTTTGGAGGCTTACCAGCAAAGCTGGGTTAACTACTTTTATTACTAATTACCTTTCATGTGTAAAAACGCTGCAGCGCGTAATAAGCTTAATGTCTGAGACCACAAATGGAATAATTTAACCCCCCCCCCCCCCCCGCCTCATCAGTGTCTCTCTTTGTGCTGCTGACTGGATGTTTAGTGGTGATAAATGTTTAGTAATAACTCAGGTAATGCAGTTACTTTAGTCAGTAGAGAAAGTAGTTCAAGGATTCTCTATAATCTGATGTTAGAGGAGGAAGATGCTCTATAATCTGATGTTAGTGGAGGAAGATGCTCTACAATCTGATGTTGGGGGAGGAGGATGCTCTATAATCTGATGTTAGATGAGGAAGATGCTCTATAATCTGATGTTGGAGGAGGAGGATGCTCTATAATATTATGTTAGAGGAGGAAGATGCTCTATAATCTGATGTTAGAGGAGGAAGATGCTCTATCATGTAATGTTAGAGGAGGAATATGCTCTATAATCTGGTGTTAGAGGAGGAAGATGCTCTATAATCTGATGTTAGAGGAGGAAGATGCTCTATAATCTGGTGTTAGAGGAGGAAGATGCTCTATAATCTGATGTTAGTGGAGGAAGATGCTCTCTAATAATGATAATCACTTACTAAATATGAGTTATTTCAAACAGTAAGGATTTCAGTGCTTCTTCCAGTGTTTCTGAAGCGTTTTCAGGATAATGATAGTAAAGTGGGGAATCCTCGCGCAGATCATCATCTCCTCGGCTCCGGCGGGTTGTCGGCCTTTCGGCGCCGCCACACTGAGGCGAGTCAATGTTGACAGAGCAGTCGGACGCAGTCGGACCTTGGGAGCGCCGCCGCTCTCGTTCAGATCTACGCAGCGCGGCGTGTTTACCTCCGGATAGCAGCCCGGCCTCCAAACACTGTGGCTCCCGACAAGTGGCAGTTTTCCACCTGAATCAGAAGAGGATGGCGTGTCGAACCCCCTCCAACCCACCCCCCCCCCCCCCCCCCCCCCCACACACACACACACACACCCCCACCCCCCTGAGTTCAACTTCCCCAAAAACTAAAGTGTGGAAGTGATTTGAAGGCTGCGGCACTTTGATCAGGAGCAGCAGCAGTGACATGCTTGTGTTGAGTCAGATGAAAGGAGAGGAGGTTTGTCTCTCTCTCTCTCTCTTTCTCTCTTTCTCTCTCTCTCTCTCTCTCTCTCTCTCTCTCTTCCTCTCTGTCTGCCTCCATCAGGAGTTTTACAGTAACACTCTGACTCCGCCCCTCCGAGCGCCAACTCGCCGTTCCTCGCCGGGCGCCTTAATTAGCTGCTGGTTCTTTACATTTCACACTCCTGTTTGATGGATGCACCTCGTCTTTGTTTTTGTTCTCTAAACTTCAGAGAGGAGTCCGGAGGCACCCCCCCCACTACCCCCCCCTACCCCCCCCTACCCCCCGCCCCCCCACAGCGCCCCCAGACCCCCCGGCCATGGCGTGAAGTGGCAGAGCAGAGCGAGTCCTGTGTCATTAGCATAAAGCGGGTAATACACTCCATCAGCTCGCTTTCAGATGGTGGTGGTAGTAGTGGGGGGGGGGGGGGGGGGGGGGGATGATATCCTCCACCCTCATTAATTATGCAGCAAACAGCAGGTCCCTCCCCCGGGTTGGTCTCTAACAATCCCCCCCCCCCCCCCCCCAGAAACTGAGTCCAGCTGCCAGTTCACCTCTTCCTGTTGGTCTCTGTCCACAGGCGGGTTGAAACGGAGCCGGTCCCACAGCAGCCAGTGTGTGTGTGTGTGTGTGTGTGTGTGTGTGTGTGTGTGTGTGTGTGTGTGTTGGGGGGGGTTAAGGATGCTGACCAAACCGCACTCTGGCAGCCGGGGAGACGAGCGACATCCTGCTGGAGTCGGCTGTTTCAACTCTTCCTCTTTCATGGGGAATTCTGCAACTTCAACCAACACACACACACACACACACACACACACACACACACACACACACACACACACACACACACACACACGCACACACACACACACACACCATACCGGTCAGAACAGATTCAGTTTCCCGACACAGCGATTTATTAAAAGCCGACAGAGTTGGGGTTCGTTCCCACGGCAACGATTTCAAACAACAGATGCTAAACTTTTGTTGCATTGTGGGATTTCGTTTCCATGACAACAGCAGTCGGAGTCAATGGGAACACAACTTTTTGAAAACGGTCAGGCTCTGTCTCCGTGGAAACAAGTGTAAACACTGCTCCTGGTCCTGGCCCTGGTCCTGGTCCTGGTCCTGGTCCTGGTCCTCGTCACCACATTAGTAGTAACTAGTTCTTCTGCACATGCTCAGTAGAAACAATCAGAACAATATTTGCGCCATGGTGCCATGACTCCCAGTCCTTATTCCCTGGACCTGGTACTTTTATTCATCGTAATAACAATCCAACTTGGTACTTTTATTTTGACAGTCACCGTAATAACAATCCAACTTGGTACTTTTATTTTGACAGTCACTGTAATAACAATCCAACTTGCTAGTTTTATTTTGACAGTCACCGTGATAACAATCCAACTTGGTGCTTTTATTTTGACAGTCACTGTAATAACAATCCAACTTGCTAGTTTTATTTTGACAGTCACCGTGATAACAATCCAACTTGGTGCTTTTATTTTGACAGTCACTGTAATAACAATCCAACTTGCTAGTTTTATTTTGACAGTCACCGTGATAACAATCCAACTTGGTGCTTTTATTTTGACACAGTCACTGTAATAACAATCCAACTTGCTAGTTTTATTTTGACAGTCACTGTAATAACAATCCAACTTGGTGGTCTGTCCACTAGAATGTCCATGTTCTCCCAGTGTGTGTGTGTGTGTGTGTGTGTGTGTGTGTGTGTGTGTGTGTGTGTGTGTGTGTGTGTGTGTGTGTGTGTGTGTGTGTGTGTGTGTGTGTGTGTGTGTGGCTTCATTACTAAAACTAACAACACCACCAACTAGTGGCCCGGCATGAAAAGTACATCATTTTCAGAATGTGTCAGTTTAAAGATGAAACGTTGCTGAAACAAGGTGATGGGTTCCTGAAGGCCTCGTTTCCACGACAACGTGACATCCAGCCCCTCCTGACGGCCTTGGCCAAGTGGTCCAGTTGAAAGAATTGTGGTGTGCGTGACGTAAACAAAGACGGAGTGAAGATCTGAGGCTGCTCTGCGGTGGATGTATGGTTGGAGGAGGAGGAGGGAGGAGGAGGAGGAGGAGGAGGAGGAGGAGGAGGAGGAGGAGGTGTGGTTGCTGCATCCCGCCCACTCGGCTGTAATCATTCGTCTGAAAACAATAACCCCGATGCAGCGGCGTTTTGTCGCGCTCAGCACAAACTCGGCGGTGTCTTCGGAGTGAGGCGGACCGTCGACATGATTGAAAGGTGTAGCCAGACCATGTCTCTCCATGCAAAACCCCCACCCCCCCCAGCTCCTCCACCACCTTGTCCTCCACCCCACTCCAAGCAAAGTGGCATTTCCATTTTCAGATTGCCTCCCAAAGCCCCCTTTGTGAGAGGAATCGAATTACGCTGAAAAGCGCCAATTGATTCTTTGTGAGCACAATAGTTTTCATCATTTAGTCTGCTCCGGCCGGCGCTCCGCTGCACCACCTATTGAGTCCCGTCCAGGAAGCCATCGGGACCCATTCATTGTTTCACAATGGGTAAACGGGTGGATGGCTTCTGGGATCAGGAAGCACAGCGGCGAGGTGGCGTGTCAGAGGGCGGGGGAGGGGCGGGGTCAAGAGTTCACCCTGAACATGGTGGAGGTCCGGGTGGGGGGGGGTGGGGGTTGGGGCTGCATTTCACCGCTTTAACACACCGCTGCTCCCCGTCGGCGAGTCCGCCGCACACACAGAGGCCGTTTAATGGCTGACTGCTGCTCGTTACAGGAGCTAATTCACCTCCTCCTCCTCCTCCTCCTCCTCCTCCTCCTCCTCCTCCTCCGCCTCCTGGCATGGCCCTTGTATGATGGAGGAGGGAGGATGGAGGTTATCCTCCAGTTGTTTGATAACTGGACCCCACCTCCACCCTGACATCAGTGAAAGGTGGAGCAGGTGAGGAATGTAAACCAGGGTCACAGACGACACCTCTGCTCCTCTGGCGGGATTAACAAGTAAACAGCAGTTTGTTTCTTGTTCACTCATTTTAACTGTCCATCACTTTTTCTCTAAACCTTTCTTCCTCCTCATCTTCCTCCTCTAACGTTAGATTATAGAGCATCTTCCCCCACTGACATCAGATTATAGAGCATCTTCCTCCTCCAACACCAGATTATAGAGCATCTTCCTGCTCTAACGTCAGATTACAGAGCATCTTCCTCCTCTAACATCAGATTATAGAGCAACCCCTCCCTTAACATCAGATTATAGAGCATCTTCCTCCACTGACATCAGATTATAGAGCATCTTCCCCCTTCTAACATCAGATTATAGAGCAACTCCCTCCCTTAACATCAGATTATAGAGCATCTCCCTCTTCTAACACCAGATTATAGAGCATCTTCCTCCTCTAACACCAGATTATAGAGCATCTTCCTCATCTAACATCAGTTTATAGAACATCTTCCCTCCTCTGACATCAGATTATAGAGCATCTTCATCCTCAGCATCAGATTATAGAGCATCTTCCTCTTCTAACATCAGATTATAGAGCATCTTCCCCCTCTAACATCAGATTATAGAGCAACTTCCCCCTCTAACATCAGATTATAGAGCATCTTCCTCTAACATCAGATTATAGAACATCTTCCTCCTCATACATCAGATTATAGAGCATCTTCCTCCTCCATCATCAGATTATAGAGCGTCTTCCTCTTCTAACATCAGATTATAGAGCATCTTCCCCCTCCAACATCAGATTATAGAGCAACTCCCTCCCTTAACATCAGATTATAGAGCATCTTCCTCCACTGACATCAGATTATAGAGCATCTTCCCCCTCTAACATCAGATTGTAGAGCATATTCCTCCTCTAACATCAGATTATCGAGCATCTTCCTCCTCTAACACAGATTACAGAAGGTCTCTGGTTGTTCACTACAGTCTCTGGTTGTTCAGGTCTCTGTAGTGTCCAGACCCTGGCCTGGTTTGTGCTTCTCTTACAGAATCAGAACTTTAATTCTGTTTAAACCAGACGGTGACTTTGCATTAAAATGTGAGAATCAGTGAAATGTCAGCCACAGTCACGGTCACGTCGGCCACCTGCTTATCAATTTCTTCCACTCGCCAGCATCTTCTCCTCGACTTTCCCCGGAAATGATCCCATTAGCGGAGAGACGAGGTTCCCTGAAAGGCCGGCGAGCCGCTGTTTGTCCTCCATGTTTTATTAAAACACTCCATTGTGTTTTAAGACGCACCGACCTCGAAACGCAACGCTGAAATATTTACCAGCAGCTAAAAACGCTCACTTTACCCCCGTGTGCCCCCCATACCCCCGATCCCGCTGACCCCCCCCTCAACCCCTGGTCTCTCTTAACCCCACTGATCCCTCTAAACCCCCCCCACAATGCCTATGACCCCCCCCTCCCCGATCCCTCTAAACCGCCCCCCCCTCCCAATCGTGAGTCAATACCATCAGACCCACGTCACAATTTTGAACTTCAGTTGAGATTTTTCTTCACATTCAAGAGAAATTCAGGATTTTAATGCATCAAAGTTTCCATATAGTTAAGATCCTACCGTGTCGCCGCGTGACAGTCGTCATGTGACAACGTGTCGTCATGTGACAGTGTGCCGCTTCATGTCTGCGTTTGTGTTTTAGGTAAATAATCTCAGAGTGTTTACGTTTGATATCTTCCATGAGAGAGTGTGTTACATTCTGACCCACTGAAACATCTGATATCAACCCCTCCTCTACAATCAGGCGGTCATGTGACCCTCCTGCCCCCTCGATCACCCCACCACCAAACACACACACACACACACACACACACGCACACACACACACACACACACACACACACACACACACACACACACACCACTGCTACCCGACATGATCAGGCCCTGGTGGTTGATTTTGTCCTTTTCCCTCCATAATGTAGTTTTTCATGCTTCCTCATCCAATCTGCTCGATCAGCACAATTCCCCCCCGTCCCTCTGCACCATCCCCTTCATTCACATGTCCATTTCCTCCCTCGCTCCCTTCCTCCCACACACACACACACACACACACACACACACACACACACACACACACACGAGAGGGACATTTTAGAAATCTTCCTTGACAATCTGCAGTGAAACTTCTCAATACATCTAGAAATGATTTTTGGTTATATTGCAAAAGACCGACTGGTCTGTGATAAATTTCATTTCCATGCAGTGTGCTATAATTTAAAATGATTATAGATGTGAAAAAAAATCACATAATTTGTCATAAAAAAAAAAAATTAATTGGGATTGATTATAAAACAGCCTGAATTGTTTTGTAATTGTTTTTTCACATGGTTTGGTCACATGGTTCAGTCAAATGATTAGGTCATTTAGTAAGGTCACATGGGGCAGCAGCGCTTTGAACTCCGGCTTCACTTCAGGAATGGAGTATGGTTAATGTTTCCTCCCAAAGTGTAACAGCAAGTCTGAGGTTGATGTGAGTCCTGGATCAGAAGGTGATTGACCTGTCCTAAGGTGTCCACGGTGTCTGAGGTGTCCACGGTGTCTAAGGTGTCCACGGTGTCTGAGGTGTCCACGGTGTCTGAGGTGTCCACGGTGTCTGAGGTGTCCATGGGGTCTGGGGTGTCCATGGGGTCTAGGGTGTCCACGGTATCTTAGGTGTCCAAGTTGCCCAAGATGTCTAAGATATCTAAGGTGTACCAGATATTCAAGGTATACATGATGTCCAAGGTGTACAAGATGCCCAAGGTGTCTAATACGTCCTTGTGTGCAAGGTGTCTTAGGTGTCTAAGGTATACAAGGTGTACAAGATGTCCAAGGTGGCTAAGATATCCAAGGTGTACAAGATGTCCAAGGTGTGTAAGATATCCAAGGTGTACAAGATGTCTTAGGTGTCTCAGGTATACAAGGTGTCCAAGGTGTCCAAGGTGCCTTAGGCCTTAGGTCTCTAAGGTATGGTGTACCAGACCTGACACCGACGACACCCAGGAGTTGGACACAGAGCGGTGGATGAGCGAGTTCGTCAAACGCTGTACTCTCAAACATGTGGAGAGTCTTTCCAGTGTGCGATCTGAAGAAATCCCTATTTTCAAGTCCAAATTTCTCGTGAAGCTGCTGAAATGATGCAAATGCCTCTAATAGTCCAGACTCTGGCCAAATCTCTTGAAGTCTGAATCCTGACGCTAATCCTCCTCCGGGTCTGTGCAGCTCGGACTCACTCGGAACACCTGTCAAGGTAATCCCTGCTCCTATTCCGGTGAACACGTGAAAAACAGCGTCATGTAATTAAAAGCTGGTGTGAAAACGGTGAATTAAAGTTTGGCGAAACAGACGAGGGCAGAAGTTAATATGGAACATGCGTTTCCTGAATCAGATCACATCTAATCCTGCGGCTCTTTGGTCGGATAAACAGAGGCGATCTCCCCGGCGCTTCTTATTTATATCCTTAAACCCGACCAAACCTTGACTGTATATTTGTCTTTTGAAGATCCTTCCGTGGATTAAGGTGCTCCTAATTGACTCAATTATCGCGTCCAGTCCGAAGTTTGAGAAGAGAAAGTGTGGGTTGTGAGGATTTCTGTGGCATTAAGTCGTCATGGAGGGGGGGTTGGAGGTGAGGGTGGGGGGGGGCTTCGTCGGTCCGCTGTATTTACTGCCGGAGCCCACGTTTATCCGACCTGATGCCTCTAATGCGGGTATCAATCTCCACAATGCGCTCTCCCTCCAATATGGGTCGTGTCATCTCTGGTTAGCGGAGTCTCCTGATGAAATTGTCCAAAACTCCACCGATCAATCAGGCTTGGCCGGTGGAATTGATTTTCTTTCATCTTTCCCGTCTTTTCCTTTCTCCGGCTGCCTCCCTCCACGCCCGGCCTGCTGATGTTTCTGGGTGTAAGACGGATGTCGCGCGGAGGGTAAAAGAAAAGCCGCTCTGGCCCGCAGATATTTGAGCTTCTTTTTTTCCCGCTCTCTCCTTCGTCGCCACCGCCCGTCCCGGTGGACTCTGGGTTGAAAACCGGCCGCGCCTGGAGGCGGCTTCGCGTTCAGACGGGAACAGTTCGGCGGTTCGCACGTCCGACCGCGACTCGTCCAATTCACCCAACGACACACGGGACGAGGAAACCGTGAAACTCTCCTGACCGTCTGACCACACTGCGATGACCCTTACTAAGCTTCACCGGAGAGGTGACGCTAAAGGTGTCGAAGCTCTTCTGTGCCCCGTCTCACTGTTGTCATGCGTCGTACTCTGGAAGGGGGGGTTTCACAAAGTTGACAGTCCGCGGCCGTCGCCGTGGAAACGACGGAAGACGAGCCAAGTCTAAAACGCGACAGAAGTTTTGTGTTACGACCCGTCGCGGCGCGGAACGGAGTCCGTATCTCTTCGTCTCTTCATCTTCTGTCTTCCTCTCGGTTCTCCCCTTCCCCCCGGCAGACCGACACCCCCCCCTCCACACCCCCCCTCCACCCCCCACCCCCCAGCCCTCCATCACACTCAGCGCCCCCGCCCCCCATTTATATGGGCCTCACGACTTTCCCGTAATGAAATATTCACAGGTCACTGGTTCCCTGAGAAATGATGGGGGTCAGTCAATTGCTTTTCAGCGAGTAATTTTCTCCCCCTTCAGACGGCCCTGCTTGTCGTGTTGACAGTCATTAGCGCGGGAGGAAGGCCGGATCGAAGCGCCGGCGTGACACTTGTCAGACAGTCGCAGTCTTTAGCTTCCTTCTCCCTCTCCTTTCAAGCCCCGCAACCTTTTTTTTTTTTTTTTTCTTCTCCCCCTTTTCTTCTATTTCCTCCCCCGCCGTTTTTTTTCCCCCCGCGTGTCTTTTCCCCGCCCGCCGCCTGCTGCTTCCAGCGCGAAGTCCGCCGGATAAATCACGTCACTGCAGCTTTTTCCTCCTCCGCACCTCCACCTCACCGCCGATTCCTCCCTCCATCCCTCTCTCTATCCATCCGGGAAACTCCTTCACGTTCGTGTAAAAATGATCCGTCTGTTGTCGGCTAAATGGCCCCCGTCTTCCCGCGTAATGATTCACTCTGAAAGGAGGCCATCAAAAGCCAATCAAAAGAGGACACTTCAGATTTGGTGATTGGTGATTAGACCTCTGGAGATCTCGGGGAAAGTTTAGCCAAGGCTCTTTTTTCTTTATGACTCAGCCTGACCTTTAAAGATATTAACATTTGACATGATGAATGGCGCACAGAGGAGACAGAGA
>NC_137665.1:20108391-20137413 GCF_963422515.1 Blennius ocellaris | reverse complement strand
GGGCCCCCCTACCCCGCCCACCCCTACCCTACCCTGACCCCCCCCCCCCCCACCCACGCAACACCAGAGGAGCCCGGGGTCCGGTCGCGGTGGGAACTAATTGAAGCTTGTGTTTGTTTCCGTCCGGCAGACAGACGACGTGACGCAGACGGACACCTCCCAGCAGCTGCAGCTCCAGCACTCAGACTCCTCAGAGAAGCAGCAGCCCAAACGGCTACACGTCTCCAACATCCCCTTCCGCTTCCGGGACCCCGACCTGAGGCAAATGTTCGGGGTGAGTATTCCCGGAAACGCCGAGGAGGCGTCCTCCGCACACCGTTCCGATCAGAGAGAGAGAGATAAAGAGACGGGATCGACGAAACAGGAAGTCGCACGAGGCGTTGGAGAAGCGCCGCTGCAGCTGATCGTCGCCTCTCTAGATTCATTGCGGCAAACTAGAAATACACACATAGATCCTCGCTGCTGTTCGTATCAAATCTACAGCCGTAGGAAACACTGCACATGTAGGTATTTATTATTATTGTTATTGATGATTATTGACTTTTAATATTCAGGGGTGATTCTTCTGGTTGTCAAATACTTTCCCGTTTGGGGTGAGACTGTAGAGCAGCTCCGACGGAAGGTAGAAAGAAAATCCTCCATGAAAGTGTAACGGTGCTGGAGGGGGGGCTCTAAACAAAACACTGGGGGGGGGCAGAGAGGCTGTAAACAAAACACCAGCAGCTCTATGGATCATCACAACCTCGTTATCTGGACGTGGAAGTGAAAGTTCACCCGCCCAGAATCTTAATTGGTTTTAATCGTCATTGCAGCTCTTTATGGTCGAGGGCCCTGAAAGCCGGCGAAACGGAGCGCCTCCGCCGCCGCCGCCGCCGCTAATGCGGAGGAATTATTACGTCTTTATGAAATGGAATATTTGGCTTATTAGGCTTCAGGGAGAAACAAGCTGAATCACACCAGAACGGCTCGGCGGTAATGAAGGAGCTCCAACTGTCATCTAGTTACTGATTACTGCACCGGCCGGGAGACTCCAGGTTCTACCGGAGCGGCTCTACGCTCCAACCTGCCGGTGGAGCCTCAGGCTCTCTCGACGGCTGTGACTTTAGTGCTCGCCTGTGTGGTTTCCCCGTCCCGGAGCTCCTCCTGCTCCTCATTGTTTTGGAGAGGAAACAGTGAAGAACATTGATCAGGAGGCCGATCGGTGAAGGAAACGATCGATCGCTTCAGTCTGACCTCGGGAATCATCTGGAACATGAAACATCAGCTGAACAAATGATCCTGGAAAGGTTGAACAAACAGAGCGGCTGCTCCTCCTCCTCTTCCTCCTCTTCCTCCCTCTTCATCCTTCTCATGATCCTCACGCTCCTCCCTCCTCCTCCTCCTCCTCCTCCTCCCTCTTCGTCCTTCTCATGATGCTCACGCTCCCCCCTCTTCATCCTCTTCCTCCCTCGTCATCCTCTTCCTCTTCTTC
This sequence comes from Blennius ocellaris, assembly GCF_963422515.1. Classification (NCBI taxonomy): domain Eukaryota; kingdom Metazoa; phylum Chordata; class Actinopteri; order Blenniiformes; family Blenniidae; genus Blennius; species Blennius ocellaris. Next base: position 20,135,942 of record NC_137665.1, on the reverse strand, counting down.
AACCTCCTCTCCCTTGTCATCCTCTTCCTCCCTCTTCATCCTTCTCCTCTTCACCCTCTCCCTCCTCTTCCTTCTATTCATCCTCCTCCTCTTCTTCAACCTCCTCCTCCTCCTCTTCATCATCTCTTCCTTCTCCCCATCCTCTTCCTCATCATCATCCTCCTCTTCATCCTCCTCCTCCTCTTCTTCAACCTCCCCATCTTCATCCTCCTCTTCTTCATCCTCCTCCTCCTCTTCTTCAACCTTCTCCTCTTCATCCTCCTGCTCCTCTTCTTCATCCTCCTCCTCCTCTTCTTCAACCTCCTCCTCCTCCTCCTCGTCATCCTGCTCCTCTCGACCAATCAAAGAGCAGAGTGGTTCCCCGTCATGTCTCACAGAAGCCTGGATAAGAAGCGCCGCTCCAGGATCAATAACCAGAATGGATCCGAACACAGACGTTTGCCAGAAATGCACTTTAAACATTCGCCTCTAATTAGAACGGCGAGGCGTTAATCCTCATCGTTCTGACGACAACATGGCAGATGATGGGATTCATTACGGACGAGTCCTCGCCGTGGTGTTCGTGAACAGGAGTCAACATGGCCGCTGGCTCGCTGCAGGTGACGTGGAAACTGAAACACCTCAGTAACGAGCTCACCACCCCCGCCCCCGCCACCGCCACCGCCCCCGTGGTTGCTCCACCCTCCAACACCTCCTCCACAATGGGCCTCGTTACACCACCGCTATTGGCTCCTGGAACTGGAGGAGGAGGAGAGAGGAGGCGCTGGCGGAGGAGGAGGGACGAGGTACTTCAGGAGCTCCATCAGGGGAACCAGGAGGTGGCGATCCTCCGTCATGAAACTGAATGAAGCCTCGTTAGAAACACTGAGTGAAAAACTGCTGAGCTGCTCCATCATGTAGAACTCCACCTCCTCCTCCTCCTCCTCCTAAGTCCTGTAGACCTCCATCTCCTCCGTCATGTAAACCCTGGAAGTGGATGCACCTGAGTGGTGCATCCACTTCCTGCTCCTATCGTAATGCGGATTCATCCTTATTTCAGGAGTCTGCGCATTGTTACTTCAAGACGATGAAGTGATGGAGGCCGAATGGGAGGAGGAGGAGGTGCAGGGGGAGGAGGAGGAAGAATGGCAACACGCAGCAGTGCGCTCTGCCAAACACAAAGTGTGTGTGCACTGAGTGCCGCCCGCCACGGCCGCCAGGAAGCCTCGGTATCGAGATTGAATAGTTTTTATAGTTGCTGGATGGATGAAGCTGCAGCGTCTCAGCTGACGTCAGCCTCCACCCTCCACCCCCCCCACCCCCCCCCCCACCCCCCAGGAGGCTCCGCCCATTCACGCTATTGTTATCGGAACTGCTGAGGCAGCTGTTTCTGTGTGTGTGTGTGTGTGTGTGTGTGTGTGTGTGTGTGTGTGTGTGTGTGTGTGTGTGTGTGTGTGTGTGTGTGTGTGTGTGTGTGTGTGTGTGTGATCACTGGTGAGCAGCGAGCAGTCCCCGGCGCCATGTGGAAATCCACAAAGACGACTTCCTCTGAAACTAATTAATCGACGCCACAAGCCCATTACGCTCGGTTAAAACAATTAGCATCTGCACGTTACGTGGGGGAAGCATTGTCTTCTCAGGCGAGGGGGGGTGAGGGGGGGGGGGGGTGGAGGGGTGGGGGGGGGTGGAGGGGTGGGGGGCCTCCATGCTGGGATATAAATGTCTGTATGTGATCGAGCTGGAGCTCCCCGTTCGAATCAATGAAGCCGAGCGCCGTGTGAAGCAGATGTGTGGAGAGGATCTATAGAATCCGACAGCAGATAGATCGGGGAGAAGTTGCTCCCTGCTGCAAACAGACGAGCTTTTTAAATAACCCCCCCCACCACCACCACCACCACCCGGGTGCAGCCAGGTTTCTGCGGTGAACGGACAACTCGTCCACAAAGGATTGGATTTCAAAGTATATTTGACACGTTTGGAAAAATGATTAAGTATATTTGAAGATGTTAAGTATACTTGGCACAAAAACATAAATAATAAATATATCTGGACATGTACTAGATGTATGAAAAATATCTAAATGTACATTGTACATGATATATTTTCTCAAAATATTCTGAAATCCGTGGACGACTTGTCCTACAATCGGTTGCTGCATTACACTCTGAAGTGGGAGGAAACATGTTTTATGGCGAGCCCTCGGCTGTGGGAGGCCGCTGCCAGATAGTAGCCAGCTGCAGCCAGATAGTAGCCAGCTGCAGCCAGATAGTAGCCAGCTCCAGCAGAATAATAATCAGCTCCAGCCTGATACTAGCCAGCTCTCACCAGATAATAGCTAGCTCCAGCAGGATAATAGGCAGATACAAGCCAGCCCCAGCCAGATACTAGCCAGCTCCAGCCATATAATAATAGCCAGCTCCAGCCAGATAATAGTCAGCTCCACCCATATAATAATAGCCAGCTCAACCAGATAATAGTCAGCTCCAGCCTGATACCGGCCAGCTCCAGCCAGATACTAGACAGCTCCAGCCATATAGTAATAGCCAGCTCCAGCCAGATACTAGCAAGCTGTTGCCAGATATTAGCTATCTCCAGCCAGATAATAGCCAGCTCCCGCAGGATAATAGCAAGTTCCAGCCAGATACTAGCCAGCTCCAGCAGGATAATAGCCAGCTCCTCCTCACCCCATTAGTGGCTCAGTCAGACCATCCATCCATTCCCATTGAGCCGACCACATGGAAGGCCCATTTCTTCCCCGTTGTGCTGAAATGAAGGCGAAGCAGGCGCTTGACAGGGTAATTAGTTTTTAATGAAATAATACGGCCATTGTAGGCAGCAATTAAAAGTCGCTCTCACTCTCACTCATTAGAGGAACTTACAGTTTACTTTCATTCCTCTGTTTTCTAACGATCCAAACGCGGCGCTGCTGAAATCGAAAGGCTGCAGCGCGGCGGCCCCTGGGGGCCGGCCCATAGGTCCTCTGACTGCCAGAGCACACAAACAAAGGCCGGAGGGTGTGAGGGCGGGGGAGGGGTGGGGGTCCTCCACAGGGTAATCCAGAAAAGAAAAGACGTCTTCAAAACTTGTTCTCACACTGTTTGGTGAAGAGAGAAGAAACTGTGGGTCAGCCAATGATTCTCTGCTGTGATATTGAGACTATTTGCACTGGTTTTGTCTATAATTCAACCTTTGGCCTCAGACTCTGAACAAACAGAATCTAAACAAACTCAGAGTCTGAACAAACAGAATCTAAACAAACTCAGACTCTGAACAGACTGAGATTCTGAACAAACTCAGTAATGAGTGAAAAGTGTACATGTGGCCTCCCGCTGGTCTAGATCTCCTCTCCTGCAGTCCAGTCCAGTCCAGGACTCAAGGGTCTTGGTGCACCCCCCCCCCCCTCCCACCCCGTCAGTAACTCCCCCTCCTGGCTGCAGACCTGCCGGCACCATCGTTTCCTCCTCAGTCAAAGTCCTGCTCCGTCTTTGGTTCCTCCGGTTGAGGGATTCCTGGAGGAATCAGAGCTGCAGCCCTGAGTTTCTCCCTCCAAACCTCCCCGGACTCCCGGAATTGTTTTCCAGGCTAACAAATGCAAATTGACCAACGTTTCCTCACAAAAGTAACATTTCCATATTGCCTTAATGTGTTTCTGTCCCTGCAGCCGCCGCCGCCTCTTTATGAAGCCTCCTAACGCCGTCTCTGCTCCTCTTCTGCTCTTCTCTCCGCAGCAATTTGGAAAGATTTTAGATGTGGAGATTATCTTTAATGAGCGAGGATCCAAGGTAAGTGAACTAGAACGCCAGCTGCTTCATTACCATGTACTTCTTCTGTTTCCTAATGACGGCATTAGCGTGGCGTGTTGGTTGGCTGGGAGCGGGCGGCCCGGAAGCCGCCTCCCCCTTCTCCCCCCCCAGCCCCGTTGTTTTTGTTGCCGGTTGCAGCTCCGGCCGCGTTGTGAATCATTAGCCCTGTCAATCAATTCATTATTGAGCTGTTTCACATTTCACTTAATCCGGCCGCGGCTCCTCCAGCCCCTGGAACTGAGCGTTTAGGCCGCCGTCCTCCCCGACGCCCGCCAATCGATTACAACCTCCAACATTCGCCAGCTCTGCCGTTGTTTTGGTTGTATTTTTTTCCCTCCCCTTCGGTATTATTTGGAAAACAAATGTGCCTCGGGCAACTTTTACCTCGCATGGTGAACCAGTGACGTTAGCATTATCCGTTAGCATTAGCGGCTCGAGTCGATGCACTTCGACCAAACTGACGGTTTTTAAACATGCTGGAATGAAATCGTTCTGAACAGAACAGAACCACAGTTGCTATCATGCGCCGTCGCCGCGGGGTCAGAGCGAGCGCCACTGCGTCACGATAAAACAACTTCCTTCAGTAAATACATGCACTTTCGCCATTGTTCTGCTCTTTCGCTCAACAAAGCACTTCAAGGTCTTTTCATACCAACGGTGACTTTTGAACGCTAAGGCTAAAGCTAACCGCCCAGTGATCCCGCTCTTCAGTTATAAACTTAATGGAAACTACTAAACTCCTGTTTACTGGAGAATGTCGCTCATCGAATCGAAGCTAACCGAGCTAATTCAGCTAACTCCTCACACCAACAAGTCGCATTAGCATTAGCTCATTTCCTTGGTAACGGCCATCAGCATTACTCAACGCTGTGTGGTGTTAAAGTATTTCATTAAATCTTTATTATCTAACCACTATCATTAGCCTAATACTGCGCCTACAGTAGCAGCTATTAGCATTGCCAATAGCCGGGGCTATTCACAGGTTGCTATGACTGTGAACTCCTGTTTACTGGACAAGCACGATGTAACTCGATGTTTTAGCATTATCCTGTAGCCACGTAACTGGAACAAGTATTAGCATGCTATGACAGATGGTTAGCTACCCTTTCTAAAAGCTTTTTTTATGTAACTTTTAGAACAAAACAAAATACAAACCATGAATTTGCTTGAGTTTGCGTGAAGTTATTGAGGAAATGTGACCTTCTGTGAGCCGGCGGCTGACGTCAAACCAAAACCCATCGAGACGTGACGAGATTATAGAAACAACTTATCAACGACAACCAAGCACTCGGAAGTTTGAAACGGTGCGGAGAGTGTTTGCAGTGTTGTTGACTCCGTAAGGAGAACCGTCGACTCATTGGGCGTTTGTTCCAGGTCGCGTAAAATACTGTGGTTAACTAACTTTAACTAACTCACGGTTAGTTAAAGTGTTACCTGCAGACATAAAGACATGTTCTGTGGAGTTTCCGTTCCTTTGATCTTTGAGGTTAGAAAGTGGAAACGGAAAACATTCGTGGCGTTTTCAGTCCGTTTCCACGACGACGGAGCTCGAGGCCTCTGGAAGTACAACTTGTAGAAAAATCAATGTGGAAACGGACATCGCGTTAAAGACGTTGCCGTGTGCACATCTTCTTCCTCGACACGGCTTGGATTTAGCGACGGCCACAAACTGAAAACGTGATTTTTTTTTATTCAGGTCAGCCGACTTCCTGCAGGGTGGTGGTGACGTAGCGCCTCGTCCGCTCACACATTCACTTCCCGAGAATAAATCCAGGCCCCGCTGTGCCTTCAAAGCTCCGCCAGGCTCAAAATACCGACGATAATTCAAAGCTTCCCTCTTAAAAAGTCATTGCACCAGTATGCACGCACCCGGCATCACTGCCGTGTGTGTGTGCGTGTGTGCGTGCGTGTGTGTGTGTGTGTGTGTGTGTGTGTGTGTGTGTGTGTGTGTGTGTGTGTGTGTGTGTGTGTGTGTGTGTGTGTGTGTGTGTGTGTGTGTGTGTGTGTGTGTGGAGATAATTCCAGCTCGGGCTGCAGCAGCAATGTGCTTCCTGCAGTATCAGTCTGAGGAGGCGGGCGGCGGACAGGTGAAGCCTGCGGAGGTGTGCTGCACCGCGCCGCGCCACACCGCACCACGCCACACCGCGCCGCGCCACGCCACACCGCGCCACACCACGCCGCGCCACGCCACACCGCGCCACGCCACACCGCGCCGCGCGCTCTCCTCACCCAGCTGTTCCTTTAATAGAGTGCAGTAAGCTCCACGGCGCTCCATTCATAAAGCAGACAGGCTGGCTGCTCAGCCATGAATACTATTGATTCCCATTCATACCTGGCAGTGCTGTACTGTGAACAGGGAGCCCTGAAACCAGGCGCGACCCCCCCCCTCTGCCCCCACCCCCTCCCCCTGAAACCCCCCCCCCACACACACACACACACACAGGGTCGGACAAGATTGAGCACCGGATAAACCTGCCTCCTCCACCATAACAAGCATTTATTGTTTGTGCTCTACAAAGCCATTACCCATGATGCCTCTCTCTCTCTCTCTCTTTCACTCTCTCTCTCGGTCTCTCGCTCTCTCTCCCTTGTGCTGTGTGCTTTATAATGAAGCGACCGGGTCATTAATAAACAATCTATTTCCTATGAAGCTTTGGCAATTTGCATTCAATATGTTTGTCTCTTTTGAAAAATGGCGCCTGCTCTGGCTCCTCTTGTAAGCTAATTATTTGTGCATGATAAAGAAAAAAAAACCAAAAAACGATGGAGTGTAGGGGGGGTAACTGCAGTCGGGTGAATGTCCAAAGGATTAATTTTGCCCTCAATTCTTTTCTCTTTTTTTTTGGGGGGGGGGGGGGGAGTGTATTTCTTTATCTCTCTCCCGGAGGACAGGTCTCGTGTTATTTATGCTGGAAACAGCAGCCGCAGATCCTGCGTATGCATACCAGATCACTCGCCTCGCCATCTCTCACATGTATTACATCCTCAAGCAATTATCAGGCAGCGCCGGCCACGCAGCCCCTGATACCCCGCCCCCCCCCCCCCACCCTCCATATCTCCATAAGTATATATAGAAATGGGGGCTTGTTTGGCCAGAATATCTTAACGCCTCCACCACAGAGCTCAGGTCCAGTCTCCCAGTCCCCATAACTCAAGGACGTGACAACCCCCCCCTCCCCCCCAGGGGGGGGACAAAGCCCCCCCCCCCCCCCCGGGGGGGGGGGGGGGGTGGTTCATGCCCCATCCAGTTCAGCTTAATAAAACCAGCAGAAATCAATCACCTGGTTCACTGCTTCAGCTCAGGCCCCGCCCCCTTTTCCGTCTTCACCAATCACAGCAAAGCACAGTCGGACACGTTTCAGAGGCGTTGCTGATTGGCAGAGGGCAGATTGGTTGACGGGTTGCAAAATGTTTTGTAAACGGCCCCCAGTGTTATTTTTGTACTACAAACAGAAGAAGAGACGTAACGTCCCTCGCCCTGGTCAGAAGATAATCCTGATCTTTCTGGATCACGTCCCCTTTTCTTCACCGTCAGCCTGCTTTTCCAAACCCCTCAACAAGTTTAGAGTAAAAACTGTTGAAAGCCTCATTTCCACTATGCAGCATCTGCCAGTACAGTACAATAAAGTACAGTATAAGTCAGTACAGTATGATATGGTAGAATACAGTACAGTACAATACGGTACAGTATATTATGATATGGTACAGTGCGATACGATACAGTACGATATGGTATAGTGCGATACAATGCGGTATAGTACTATACGATATAGTACGATACGGTACAGTACGATACCAGATAGTATGATATGGTACAGTGCGATACGATACAGTACGATATGGTACTGTACGATACGGTACAGTGTGATACGGTACAGTGTGATACGGTACAGTACCATATGATACAGTACGATATGGTACAGTGCGATACGATACAGTACGATATGGTATAGTGCGATACAATGCGGTATAGTACTATACGATATAGTACGATACGGTACAGTACGATACCAGATAGTATGATATGGTACAGTGCGATACGATACAGTACGATATGGTACTGTACGATACGGTACAGTGTGATACGGTACAGTGTGATACGGTACAGTACCATATGATACAGTACGATATGGTACAGTGCGATACGATGCGGTACGGTACTATACGATACGGTACAGTACGATGCGGTACAGTACTATACGATACGGTACAGTACTATACGATACGGTACAGTACGATACGGTACAGTACTATACGATACGGTACAGTACTATAACGATACGGTACAGTACGATACGGTACAGTACAATACGGTACGGTACATTATGATACGGTACAGTACGATACCAGATAGTACGATATGGTACAGTGCGATACAATATAAAACGCTACAGTACGATGCAGTGTAGTACAGGATGATACAGTATACTACAGTTCGATGCGGTTCAGGATGGGTTTCCATTCGCAAAAGTTGTGGATAGTACCAAAAGGCTGGCCGCCACCTTGTTCGCCCAACACGTCCCTGCGTCGTTCACGACCCCGCCGACACGTTAACCATACTATCTGGGACCACGAGACAGAGTTGGGTCTGGGTACCCCCCCGTACCCCCCCAACCATGACCCCCCCCAACCCTGACCCCACAACCCTGACCCCCCAACCCTGACCCACCCAACCCTGACCCACCCAACCCTGACCCCACAACCCTGACCCACCCAACCCTGACCCCCCAACCATGACCCCACGGATTGTGGTGGGATCGTGGCTTAACAGAGAGCATGCTGAGAATTGACTTCCCCCAGTGGTCATGTGACATGTTCTGCCACACTGTGGAGTGTGTGTGTGTGTGTGTGTGTGTGTGTGTGTGTGTGTGTGTGTGTGTGTGTGTGTGTGTGTGTGTGTGTGTGTGTGTGTGTGGGGTCAAGGCACCGAGCTGCTGCTCTCCTCCGATCTGTTTCCTGACGCCTCACTAACTGCCTCTAATTAATCTGCTGCTTACAACTCCACTCTGCTCACCTGCTCCTGTGTGTGTCTGTCTGTGTGTGCGTGTGTGTGTGTATGCGTGTGTGTGTGTGTCTGCCTATGTGTTGTGTGTGTGTGTGTGTGTGTGTGTGTGTTTGTGTTTCCACTTCTTCCTCTGCGCTGCCGCCCTGTCAGGGCTTTGGGTTTGTAACTTTTGAAACAAGCACAGATGCGGATCGTGCGCGGGAGAAACTAAACGGTACAATCGTAGAGGGACGCAAAATCGAGGTGCTTCCTCCTTTCTTCATCTTCTCCTCTTCCTCCTCCTGCCTGCTGAGACTCCACGCATGCAACCGCATGCAGCCTGCTGTGTGCGCGTGTACAGTATGCGTGCGTGTGCGTATGCGTATGCGTGTGCGTGCGTGTGCGTGTGCTTGTGTGTGTGTGTGTGTGTGTGTGTGTGTGTGTGTGTGTGTGTGTGTGTGTGTGTGTGTGTGTGTGTGTGTGTGTGTGTGTGTGTGTCGGAAGCATGCAGCATACTGTCACTTCCTCTCTGTGGGAGGCGGGACTTAAACTGTCCGTCATGGCCTGGAAATGCAGAATGAATGCATGTCGTCACCTTCATCCTCATCATCATCATCATCATCATCCTCATCATCATCATCGAGTGACATCAGACGAGACCCTCCTGTGATGTCACTAATTATGATTTCTTGTTTTCACACATCTTCGTCCACTTCACCACTTTATTTGTCATGAAGCTTAAAACACTTCATCACTTAATTTCTATAAGTCCTGAGTAAAAATACTCTATTCACAGTAATCTAGTACATGGATACTGACTATTTTCATAATTAATGTACTTTCTTATTTACTTTTATGATAGAAAATCTAATGCAGGTTTTACTTAGTTACTCTTCCTGAAAAGTTTAACATCTCATCTCATCACTACAAGTACTTAGTTACTTGTTATCATGATCAAAAATACTTTATCACTATGATCTACTGAATAATGGATAACTGAATCCATTAATAACTGAATTTTTTTTTTTTTTACTTAGTTACTCTCTTTGACAAGTGATATGTTATATCATTTATATTCAAACGTACTGGACCTTTTTAAGTACCTACGTTAGCCGTTATTGTCTCAGTTACCTTCTGCGAGAAGTAATCCAATACACCTGTCCTCAGTCATCATCACCAGGCCATCAGGAGCCAATCAGATCGTTGCATTTGTTTCCCACTCGCGATTTGTGACTTGGTGCATGTTTCCCTCACCGCCCAGAGTCCACTGTCCAATGATCTAACAGTGTGTGTGTGTGTGTGTGTGTGTGTGTGTGTGTGTGTGTGTGTGTGTGTGTGTGTGTGTGTGTGTGTGTGTGTGTTCCTCCCAACAGGTGAACAATGCAACAGCACGAGTGATGACGAACAAAAAGGTGGCTAACCCGTACACGAATGGTGAGCGACGGCCAGGAATTCAGAAATATTCATCTGCAGATTCAATTCTAGGATTTTTATCATAAAAGAAAAAAAAAAATCTTTCTGGAAATTTCTCAAGAGAAGAACACCGTTCCTCCAAATCTCATAAAACTGTTTAACTTCTATTTTTTTTCTTCATTTTATACTGTATAGACCTCATTTAAAACGTGAATTTAAAACGAATAAGCTAAATTCAACTATTCATATTTTAATCACCACCTTGTGGCTCAGAGTGGTATTACAAGAGCAGCTTTTGAACTCATTTTAGTTGTTTTTTTAACAGTGAAAGTTCTGTATAAAGAAAGTAAAATTGCTGCAGAAGGATGGAGTGTCTCACTGCACCACCTTGTGGCACACGGTGGTATTACAGGTGATCTGTTCACGAAGTCAAGTCTTTAATTTGTTGTATTCCAATCATAAGTTTTTAGTACTTGATCCACACCGAAACCACAATTTTAATAAGATTAGAAGAACAGAAATTTAAAATGCACAACAAAGTTAACGTAATAACAATGTTAACGTTAATAATAATAATGTTAACGTTAATAATAATGGAAATGAAAGCACACAAGATAAATATTGGTTGACGTATGAATCAAAGTGTCAAATTGTGCAGTAAAGAATAGACAGTATATACAAAGCGGGAAGGAAGAGCTGCTGCAGGAGAATAGAGCGACTCGCGACACCACCTTGTGGCACACGGTGGTATTTCAACCGTGGCTTCATTTATTTTAGTTGGGGTTTTTTGTGTTTTTCACAGTAAAAGTTGTGTTTAAAGCTGGTGGAAGTTCTGCGGCTCACTGAGCGTCTCCTTTGCCCTGCAGGCTGGAAGTTGAACCCGGTGGTCGGAGCTGTTTACGGTCCTGAGCTGTATGCCGGTAAGAGCACCCCCCTTCCCCCCCTGAACACACACACACACACACACCTCATGCATTGCCCCCGGGGCCGCTATCAGCCGCGGCTAATCCCAATCTGACCCTGGAGTCGGTCCCGCCGGGTTGATCCTGAGCCCCCGAACACGAATCCCCCCTCCTGGAATCAAAGCGGCGGTGATAAGCAGTGGATGATCCGCGGCGGCTCCGAGTGGCGGCGGCGGCGCCGCACACAGTGTTTGTTCTACTGTAAAGCTGCAGAGCAGGGGGAAAAAAAAAAAAGTGATTTGAAGAGCGGGCGCCCTGCAACTGTTATCAGATTGTGGAGGCTGCCGCTGTGGATGGATTTGCCAAGTGCGGCAGATTGACTTTTACAGAGCTAACGGAATAAGGGAGATTGAGTGAGCGATATTGTTGGCAGGCCTGCGATGGGGGGGTGCGGGGTGGTGGGGTGGTGGGGTGGGGGGGGTGGGGGGGGTCGCTCGGGGGGGTTTCCCTCTCTCGCTGCCTCCGACATGCCGGCTTTATGGCTGTATGTTATATGAACCCTTTGCATTTTAATGAGGGGGAAATGGTACTATTTCATTTGGAAGAAGTGCTGAGCACATCGCGCCACTTTAACGGCTTTCCTTTCTGCTCATTAGACTAAAATCTGTTCGTTCCCCGGACAGCTTTACGGCCGGACGCTAAATAACCCGCCCTGACAGAGAGCAGCCATCCATCACTTTTATTCCATCCCGGACCCTCAGAACCCCCCCTCCCCGCGCCCCACTACCCTGGTCCTCCAACACCCCCACATACCTCCGCCCCCCTCATATGCCCCCAACACATCTTCTGCCCCCCCACCCACCCTCAGGCCCCTCCACCCTCCACACACACCTCAATCCCTCAGGCTCTTGATCCATGGACCTCCCCCCCCCGATAATTACCCCCACCCTCACCTGTAGAGATGCTAACGAACGCACCATGAGACATTCGGATCCAATTTCCACTAAAATTTTAAAGTGTGGACACGAAGTAATGCTAACACACACACACACACACACACACACACACACACACACACACACACACACACACACACACACACACACACACACACACACACACACACACACACACACACACACACACACACACACACACACAGAGTTTTTTTATTTCTTTTTTAGTTTGGACCATAGCATACAGAAATAGATAACCTATGTAGAACACAGACACTAAAACACGTCCCGGTTCCAAACACACGCTCACACTCTCACACACACACACACACATATGCTCACACACACACACACACACACACACACACACACACACACACACACACACACACACACACACACATGCTCACACACACACACACACACACACACACATGCTCACACACTTCCCACATCGTGTCATAAATCAGAGGGAGTGTGGTCCAGCACTCCAGGCAGGGAAGCAGGAGGGGTTGGGTGATTTATTGGCTGCTAATTTTTCAAGTCTTCTTGACACGGCGCTGGAGTTTGCCAAGCCTAAACGACAACATATGCTTGCCAGCTGGGAAGATGGGAAACATAAATAAGAGATACATTTCTGAAACAAACCCTCCCTAATGAGAGGCAAAACTCCGCTTCTGGGGGCGGAGAGACGGATCCTGACCGGAGCTTCTGGATTCGGGACATCTCTCCCCCCACCCCCAAAAAAAAAAAAAAAAAATCATCACAGCTCGCAGTTAATATACTTTTGGTGGGAGTAAAATGGGATATAAAAGCGATTAATCACTGTTTATCAGTCCTCATTTCTGTGCAGGAGATCAGTGAAATTGGGAGCCATAAATCCTGGCGCGCTGACAGCGCACTTCGTCTCCATTCGTCCTGGCGCTACAGGTTTATTGTCCTCAAAACCCATTCAGGAGAATGACGGATGAGAGGCTCGTGCGGGCGCCACGCTCTTAACCTCCTCCAGCGGGAGAGCGGCTCCTCCTCCTCCTCCTCCTCTTCCTCTTCTTGCAGGAAGAGGAAGTGATGCTGGGTGGACCAGAAGCTGGTTTTCTACCCAAAAAAAGAAAAAAGCACAAAAAACACCTCGCATACAGTTTGATTATATTCAAAGATTCACTAAATAACAGCAAGATAAGAAAACCAGAAATATTTAATATTCTTGTTGTTGTGTTGCAACTCCTACTAATTCTACTGTAAACTATTAAATGAATAAACATTTTGGAAATAGTTTCTGAAGAAATGTAAAATCCAAAAAACAGATTGAGATATATTAAAAACTGTAAAAACAAAAACAAAAAACAAATACAAATATGAAACACTGTTTAAAAAATACAGATATTGTGTAAAATTTGTAAAATAAAAAAATAAAAAAAACATGAAAATGTACAAAAAACTTTTGAAAAAATACAGACACGGCATAAACTGTGTAAAAATAATACACACACATTTATCATGTTGGTCCCCATATATTCAAATGTGTTGATTTTATCTTTAAAATCAGCAACAAAAGCAAATTCTACTTTCTGAAAAGAAAACATTTTGAGGTTTATGAGGTGGAAAAGTGCGATATCAGTGAAGTCCATTTAATGAAAACAAAAACTTAGTCAAAAATGGCCGCCTGTTAGCTCTTTAACGGCTAGCTTGAAATGTCCACCCTCCTGGGGTTTATGACCTTTGATCCTTTTATTGCTTTGAAAGATTCTTCTGTAAAAAAAAAAAAAAAAAAATGCGGCTTAAAGTTACAAAAAGCTACTTCCTGTTAGCATGTCGTAGCATAACCTTTAATCCTGGCGGTATTCAGGATTAGCATGTATCTTAATATTCACAAGATGGCGAGATGAGGGTGTTGTTGGATTGGGAACTCATTGGGGAGCCGGTTCGCCTTAGCCGTTTAGCTTCTCAAGCTAACGTCGTTTTTGCTTTCAACCCCCACCTCGGGCAGCGATTCAGTCACAGGTTCACGACTTTTTAATTTTTTTTTTTTTTTTTAACGTGGAGGACGGGGAGACGCTAGCAGCTGTGCCAATGACAGAAAAGAAAAGGCTAATTGCTTCTTAATATATGTCGACAGATCCTCTGGTTGTTGGAGTGTACTTTAGGGGGATAATTAAGCTCCAGACTCTTGATTAGATTAAGCTGTTTTGGGTCCCCGGTGCGTGGATTAAGTGCTCATTGCCCGACGTATTTGAGCTGGAAGTATTAGAGGGATCAACCTTGTGGAAAATCAGATCTTTCTTTATGGGAGCCGGTTATGACCCCGTCACGTTCACCCAGCCGGATTACCTCGGGCCCAACTGGCTCTGCAGGTATTCAGCTCCTCTCAGGTTGACACATATGACATATGAGGTGCGGCGTGACCCCGCCGCTCCTCGGCATATAACTCATATATACCCCCACCACCACCACCACCACCCCACCCCCCCTCCCGGAGAAAAGAAGGTGTTTGACTTTGGTGGCTGGAGCAGGCTGGCGCTCTCGAGCACCGTTGTTGCTTTTCAGTCGCTCACCAAGGTGTGACAGCGTTTTGATTTATGGGTTATTATTGAAGCAGTGTAGCCTATCGCCAACTCATTATGAGTTTACATTCACATACATCACCGCGCGCATGTTGCATACAAATCCCCCCCCCCCCAAAAAAAAACACTCGCGAAGAGAGAAATCTGCAAAGCGATTTGTTAAAGAGGAAAAAAAACATGTGAGAAACTATCAGAGAGGATTGTTTTTGCCCTTTAGCGACTGCGCTAAGATGTCCGCGGCAACAACAAAGCAAGAGTAATTTAAATGTCAAGGTCAGCGTTATAAATCACCCGGGGGAACGAGGGCGCCGGCGGCGAGTCCAGGCGGCAAACAAAGTGGCCCCCGCGTGGGCGTCACCTGGCCAAATGAGACGCTGAGTTTGAATATGTGCGCGGAGCCGCTAATGGAGCGTGATGCTAATGGCGGAAGACATTAAACCGGGCCGCGCCGTGTTTTTAAAAGCAGCGCTAATCCGTCTCCCTGTCAGGCTGATTGGAGCCACGGCGGCGGGGCGGGCATCCTTCATTAGGAGCGCTCGCCTTACAGGCTCGGGCTTAGCGCCCCGCGCTAACACTTCGTGCTAACGCCTCGCCCTAATGCTTCGTGCTAACACCTCACGCTAACACCTTGCACCGACGCCTCGCACTATCGCCTCACGCCAGCGCTTGGCGTTATGCCTTGCGCTCATGCCTCGCGCGAACACCTCACTCTAATGCATCGTGTCAACACTTTGCGCTAACGCCTCGTGCCAACGCTACGTGTTATGCCTCGCACTATTGCCTCAAGTCAAGACTTTGCGGTAACGCTTTGCACTACCGTCTCACGCTAGTGTCTCGCGCCAATGCTTCAGGCTAACGGCTCACACCAGAGCTTCGCGCTAGCGCCTCGTGCTAATTCCTCATGCTACTGCCTTGCACCAACGTCTCATGCTAACAGCCATTTTAATGATCGATATATTTGTATTTTTAGATATTTACTTGATTTTATGTTAGAATTGTGTACTAATAACAAGTATAAATGCCTCCACTGGTAGTGTGGTTTTCCTCATGTGGCTCCTGGTGAAGAAGGTTTGGACTCCTGTACTAGATACTTTTAATTTACTCCTCCTACTACCAACTTGTTACCTAGTTATGAGAATATTGATAGAAATTACTACAGTACTTCAAAGTCCTCCTACAGTACTTAATTTACTCTTTACTAAGTTGCTTTTTATTTTAAACAAAAATGTTCGTTATTTCCTAGTTGTCATAGAACCTGTACTGGGGGACACGTCACATATTTAACTGTTAACACACCTTAATGAGGACAAGCTGCCTGACGAGGACAAGGGACACTTAATGAGGACAAGCTGCCTGACGAGGACGAGGGACAGGTTCTCCTGGAACATTTCAAGCTGAGCGACACTGAAACGACCAAAATACCTGGTCTGGACCAGATTACTAGAATATTCAGGCTGCAGGTGATTCATGATCGTCTCCTTACTACACTCTGGTTCACTTCCTTAATGTTCTGTATAAACCCCAGTAGAGGGGCGGAGCCTAGCGCACAGGGTGGAGGACGAGTCTCACGTCACACGTATTTAAGTTTAACTTTCTCTTAACAGCAGAGAACATCAGGCCCCTGGTCCAAAACCCACCAAGAGCCTCCAGTCTGGTCCCACCAAGGAGCTTATTGAGGATTTATACTAGTTTTATTTTGACATTTCATTGTATTTTGACCAGAATGTTTCATTAAAATTGACTTTATGTTGAGATTGTAATCGTTTTCAGTACTAACTGTTTGATCTTGTAAAAATATAGATAATTTCACTCCAAACACTGAGACCAGGACAAAGAAACACTTTGAAGTGTAAATTTAAAGGTTATTAAAGCAATATTTGACCAGTCTGGTCACTCAGGATGAAACTGGACTGGATGTGGTCCCTGAAGGACACTAAATCTTATTTAATCATTATCTTGTATACATCTTGTATTGATTCAGTTATGTGCTTTTAAATAACTAGAACATATTTGATGTTTGGTTCCTTCAACATCAACTGGTCATTCAATTTGTCCTCATGAAGAGAGGACACCCGTCTTCAGGGGACACTTGCCCTCGGACTGTAGGGCGTCCCTACATCACAGGTTTTACTGTATATATATGAAGTGATTTATTCCATCGAGCCCCACGATTATCAAAAGAATTGACTGTTCTTGTGTTTGGTAAAATTGCTTGAAGTCATTTTTAACAGTATTGATAGTTACTTTGATTTCCTATTACTTCATGTCACACGAACGTGTGAACTTCTCTTTGTTTGACATTGTAACTGTAACTACAGATTGTGAAACTGTTCAACTGTTACTTTTCAAAAAAACTATAGATTCCAAACATTAAAATCTTGAGGGGCCGTGATGGTGGTGGTGGTGGGAGGGGGGTGATGGGGGAGAATCTGAATGTGTTGCTACGTGCGGTGGGATTTAATCAGCGCAGTGTGTTTGTGAGCAGCTCCACCGCCTGTAATCAGTCCAGCTCTCTGATTGAAGGTTAAGTGGAGTCGTGACGTCTGTAATCTGTGACCACAATCAGGCCGACCCCCCCCACTCCCCCCCACCCCACACCCCCCCACGCATCTCCCCATGCATTCTGTCACGGCGAGCGCCTCGCCGCACGTCTCTCTAATGTATTCTGTCACAAGGTGAGCAACACCAGGCCGCCGTCTTCTCCCCGTCAATCCTCCTCTTCCTGTTTCCTCCAGTCACAGGGTTTCCCTACCCGGCCACAGGGGCCACCGTAGCCTACCGGGGCGCCCACCTGCGAGGACGGGGACGGGCCGTCTACAACACGTTCCGCACGGCCCCGCCGCCGCCGCCCATCCCGGCTTACGGAGCGTGAGTATCCATTCACTGGCGCCGTCGACGGTTCTGCGTTATGTCAAAACTGTTACCCAACAGAAACCTGCAGTGAAATGATGCTAACGGTCAGCATTAGAAATCTGGGGGTTTTCAGTTTGAAAGGTCAAAGGTCAGAAATCCTGCTTTAGTCTGCAGGCAAGTGCAGCAATAAAGAATTAAGCTAACAGCTATCTACCGCTAGCAGGCTTCGATTCAGTCAACAACCGAAGCGTGAAGCTAACCCTAACATGAATCATACGTTTGTTACGTTTCGTCACGGAAGTTTGACTTATTCTTCTGTTTATGTGGTTTTAATTCTTTATTTTTAGAATTTGGTATTTCCAAAAATACGTGATAAAAGTGAATCGGTGACTTCTGCCACTAACGCCACATCAGAATTGTCTTTAAATTAGCGTTAGCTCTTTAGCATTGTATGCTCGAAATTATTTTGTCGTTAACAGTAGCATTTAGCTAATAGATAACATAAGACAACAAGTTAGCTGTGGGAGTTTTTAAGCTTCTTTTCTTTGGTTTTGACAGTATTGGTTAAAATACGTTTTATGATATATTTTGGAATGGGATTGTTTTAGTAATAGTCAATAAAAAAAAAACAAACAAAAGTATTGAATCTTTGAGTTTAATTCAGCGCTTTATTTCAGGAAAGTCGCGGCTATCCTACATTAGCTCCATGATAGCATTAGCATGCCACCAATCATGTAGACAATGCCAATTTAACAATCTGCCTTTATTTTTTGGTGCATTGAGTTACTTTGTGTGATGAGTAATTTGTTCCAGTACAGATAGTAACTTTGAGTAACCTGCAACACCCCTCCCCCCCCCACAGGGTGGTCTACCAGGACGGATTCTACGGTGCAGAGATTTATGTGAGTACATCACTTTTTTCTCTCCTGAAGTAAAGCTTTTAATGCTGCGAAACAAATTCATCATATCGATTCCACCAACTTTCTGCGTGTCCCCGAGTAATTTTTGGAAGCAATCTGCTCCGTTGGTATCAGAAAGGAAAGTAATGTACTCGTTTAACTGAGTTACTCCTACTGGAGTCAAACAGAGCACAGGGGTATTGGGGGGTATTCCTACCTGCCCTGTGGGGGGGCACCGGGGCCTCCCAGCCATCAGCCCGGTGGAGATAAGAGGATTATCCGTCCCTGTGGAGTAGCGAGTGCAGGCGGGGTCAAACCGGGGGTCAAACCGGGGGTCGTTCAGAGAAAAGCCTCTTCACTGTGGAGATAATGCAGAAATTACCCCCCCCCCCCCCCCCCCCCCCCGCCCCACTGCCCCGCTCTGACACAATTCCAGACCTTCCACTCTGGCCTGTGAGCAGAGATAGTGAGATGACAGTGGGCGGCAGTGACAGTTCCCCCCCCCCCCCCCCCGAGGACCCCAGTGATGAATGACGTACACAGCAGCTCACATGATCGGAGTGTATTTCACCCCCGAGCTGCATTCTGAGTTACGGTGTTTGTCTGGCAGCCACCTCTGGCTGAGTCCTGTCCACCCCCCCCCCCCCCCCCCCCAACCCCTCCACCTCCTCCGACCAGGCCTTCTCAGGTCCCGCCATCACTCAACCCGTCAGTCGCCCCCCCGATGCTTTATAGCCATTAGTTTGGCTGATGGCCACTGCAATGCTCCAGAGTGTTTGAAGGGGGGTACCAAGCCCCCCTCGACCCCCCCCCCCCCTGCCCCCCATGGCCCCCCCAGTGTCCCTTATGTTCAACCAGCTGACAGCTGCTTCTCAAATAAAGTCATTTATCACACACTACTCTGTACTTTCATCAGAAGTAATCCAATGTTTTTTGTTACTCTGCCTGACCGACAACATCAGAACATTACTTTTACCCAAAGCTGTTCACTAAAGTAACTTAGTTACTCTGTTTCACAAGTAATTTACTGTGTTACTCACAACTTTTTAGTCGAAACAAACTCTGTGAGAATTATTTTCTGACATCTGTAACTTTCTCAAAATTAACCATTTCTGACTTAGTTAGTGATAAATAATGTATGAAATCATTAATTATTTTCATCAAATATATTTTTATTCCACTATGTTCAATTACTCTGTGACAAGTGTGATCATCATTAGTAATGCAGAGAGCAGGAAATGGCTCTGAAGTAAACCTGGCTGTTTCTACAGTCTGATCCTGAAGCAGCAGATCTACAGCAGTCTAAACCAAGAGCAGCCACACTGTAAAAGTATCTCAGCAGTCTAAACCTACAGCAGCCAAAACTGAAAAGTATCTCAGCAGTCTAAACCTAGAGCAGCTACACTTTAAAAGTATATCAGCAGTCTAAACCTAGAGCAGCCAAAACTGAAAAGTATCTCAGCAGTCTAAACCTAGAGCAGCCACACTTTAAAAGTATCTCAGCAGTCCAAACCAAGAGCAGCCACACTTTAAAAGTATATCAGCAGTCTAAACCTAGAGCAGCCAAAACTGAAAAGTATCTCAGCAGTCTAAACCTAGAGCAGCCACACTTTAAAAGTATCTCAGCAGTCCAAACCAAGAGCAGCCACACTTTAAAAGTATATCAGCAGTCTAAACCTAGAGCAGCCAAAACTGAAAAGTATCTCAGCAGTCTAAACCTAGAGCAGCCACACTTTAAAAGTATCTCAGCAGTCCAAACCAAGAGCAGCCACACTTTAAAAGTATATCAGCAGTCTAAACCTAGAGCAGCCAAAACTGAAAAGTATCTCAGCAGTATAAACCTAGAGCAGCCAAAACTAAAAGGAATCTCAGCAGTATAAACCTAGAGCAGCCAAAACTGAAAAGTATCTCAGCAGTCTAAACCTAAAGCAGCCACACTTTAAAAGTATCTCAGCAGTCCAAACCAAGAGCAGCCACACTTTAAAAGTATATCAGCAGTCTAAACCTAGAGCAGCCAAAACTGAAAAGTATATCAGCAGTATAAACCTAGAGCAGCCAAAACTAAAAGGAATCTCAGCAGTATAAACCTAGAGCAGCCAAAACTGAAAAGGATCTCAGCAGTCTTAACCTAGAGCAGCCAAACTCAAAAAGTATTTCAGCAGTCTAAACCTAGAGCAGCCAAAACTGAAATGTATCTCAGCAGTCTAAACCAAGAGCAGCCACACTTTAAAAGGATCTCAGCAGTCTAAACCTAGAGCAGCAGAACAAATAAAGTGATCCAGGAACCCTGCATCATACCAAACTATAAAAGCCATGAAGAAGAGCTGAAGCGTGAAGCTGGAAGGAGAAACGGCGCCGGCTTCCTCAACCAAAAACAGAAACGACGTCAGTAAAAGCTCCGACTCAACTCCAAGTATTCTACTGTGACAACGCAGTACTATTGTAAAAGAAAACCAGTTTCCACCTCGAGCTGCAAACTCCTTTAAACACAGTAAACCTACAGCAGTTAATTAAGAAAAGGTCCCGAATGACCTGAAACAGTTCGATCAATAAAAACATGATTAGATCGGAACCTTTAAACCTTGTTCTTTCTCAGAGTCGACAATTTGACAACGGAACTGATTCTCCTAAACCTGCAGCAGCAGAGGGACATCAGGTCGTTCAGATTTCTACTTTTCTCTTCCAGACATGATGGAACCGCTTTTGTTCACCAAGAGAAGGTTTTGTTTTTTTTGTTTTTCTTTTAATCTTCTGACTTTACACATGATTGGGTGTTAGTGTCTCTCATGCAGAAACGTAATGCGATTACAGGTGCAGCCTGTGCAGAGAGGGCGGCGGCCTTCACACATACACACACACACACACACATATGTATAAATGTACACGCGACATGCAAAGCTAATACATATGCATGCACGCATGTGGAAACACACGACTGCATAACGCGGCGTCTCCGCGACACAATAACAGATGTGCAGCGGCGGCGGCAGCGGCGGCTGACAGTGCGGGGAGTGATTTATTGGCCGGTGTTTGTTGGGGCTGTTGCTGTAATCAGCGCGGCCCCCGCGGCACGCCGGTCCCGCAGGAAGTCGTCTTCCCGGAGTGCGGGACACTGCCGTCCCTCGGGAGCAGCGAGGATGAGGAGGATGAGGATGAGGAAGGTGGGATTCGGTCGTTGTCGTCGTCGTCGCCGTGGCCTCTGACCTGATTCCGTGTGCAGCGCCGGCCGGGCCGCCGTCGTCCCCCTCCGCTTTAAAAATAAATGAAAACATGCATTATTGAGGCGGTGCTCCAACGCCGTCCGGCCGCAGAGCGGCACGCACACACACACACACACACACACACACACTAATAGAAAAACAGTGGGAGCACAGCTTCATTTCTCACAGAGAGTCATCGCAGCCCTCCACAAGCACGTCTTTAATTCTTTCCCCATGACGCGGGCCCGACTCAGCCGACATCCGACCGGTTTCATCTGTGAGCCGTGCTGGTGGGGTGGGGGGGGAGGGGGGGGAGGGGGGGGGCTATGAGGGGTGGGGGGGTGAGCAGAGGAGATGAAAAGAACGAGGGATCTTCAATAATGTAGCTGCGGAGACTGAAAACAAGCTGATTTCAGGCTCACATGGCCTTTGTTATGTTGCTGGTGGAACCCCACCCCCCCACCCCACCCCACCACCCCCCGAAGATGGTCTTCAACTCCCAACACCGCCCCTCCATATATCAAACAGCACCCTCTGGTGTCACCGCGGGGGCGCTGCAGCTGTAATTACCAGGATGGCTGTGCAATGACATTTAACCAGTCGGGCCGTTTCTGGTGTGTGTGTGTGTGTGTGTGTGTGTGTGTGTGTGTGTGTGTGTGTGTGTGTGTGTGTGTGTGTGTGCTGCAGCCTCTGTCTCTGCAGGTTGCTCCTATTGGTCGATGACACTGTGCTCTTCTTGCAGGGCGGCTATGCAGCGTACAGATTTGCTCAGCCCACCACCACCGCAGCGTACAGTGACAGGTGAGCATCGTCCTCCTCCTCCTCCTCCTCCTCCTCCTTTAACGAACCACCACAGGAACCCTTTCAATGAACCAGTAAAGTGCAGCAGCCGCCATCCTGCTCCAAGCATCTTGACCTCGTGCTCCAGGAAACAGTTCCTCCACATGTAGTTCCTCCAGCACCTCCTGTCAATGTCTCTCATTTATTTTACATTAAAGAGGCTCACTCAATGAATTATTGACTGTTTTTTTTTTTTTTGACAAATAATATTTCGTCTCATTTCACTTATTTATTTAAAAGGGACCGTGTACGATTTAACATTAAATGTTGCCATTTGATGCACTGTACCAGATTTAGCCGGGGGCTAAATCACATCTGCAAGTCCCGGGGTAAGTAAATGTGACAATTTACAAACAAGACATTGACAGGACAATGTTTCTCAGAGACGCCAAGACATGAAACAACACTAAAAAATGTTATCCCCCTGAGTCGTCCCTGCCCACCCCCCCACATCAACCACACAAGACTAAAAATACCAAAGTAAAGACCAAAGAGGAACCTGGTATTGATCAGTGAGGGCAGTGCTATTCAGGAGCCTGAATGCTCGACGGCGTGACGGCATGTTCCCCTCACATTCCCCCCACGTTCTCCTTACGTTCCACTCACGTTCCCCTCAAGTTCTCCTGACATTCTACTTACGTTCCACTCACGTTCCCCTCAAGTTCTCCTGACATTCTACTTACGTTCCCCTCACATTCCCCTCACGTTCTCCTTACGTTCCACTCACGTTCCCCTCAAGTTCTCCTTACATTCTACTTACGTTCCCCTCATGTTCCCTTCAAGTTCCCATTACATTCCCCTCAAGTTTCCCTCAAGTTCCCTCACATTCCCCTCACGTTCCCCTCATGTTCCCCTCAAATTCCCCTCAAGTTCCCCTCACATTCCCCTCAAGTTCCCCTCATGTTCCCCTCAAGTTCCCCTCAAGTTCCCCTCAAGTTCCCCTCAAGTTCCCCTCAAGTTCCCCTCACATTCCCCTCAAGTTCCCCTCAAGTTCCCATCATGTTCCCTCACATTCCCCTCAAGTTCCCCTCATGTTCCCCTTAAGTTCCCCTCAAGTTCCCCTCAAGTTCCCCTCTAGTTCCCATCATGTTCCCTCACGTTCCCCTCAAGTTCCCCTCACGTTCCCCTCAAGTTCCCCTCAAGTTCCACTCACGTTCCCCTCACGTTCCCCTCACATTCCCCTCACATTCCCCTCACGTTCTCCTCAAGTTCCCCTCACATTCCCCTCAAGTTCCCCTCACATTCCCCTCAAGTTCCCCTCATGTTCCCCTTAAGTTCCCCTCAAGTTCCCCTCTAGTTCCCATCATGTTCCCTCACGCTCCCATCATGTTCCCTCACGTTCCCCTCAAGTTCCCCTCAAGTTCCCCTCATGTTCCCCTCAAGTTCCCCTCACATTCCCCTCAAGTTCCCCTCAAGTTCCCATCATGTTCCCTCACATTCCCCTCAAGTTCCCCTCATGTTCCCCTTAAGTTCCCCTCAAGTTCCCCTCTAGTTCCCATCATGTTCCCTCACGTTCCCCTCAAGTTCCCCTCACGTTCCCCTCAAGTTCCCCTCAAGTTCCCCTCACGTTCCCCTCACGTTCCCCTCACATTCCCCTCACGTTCTCCTCAAGTTCCCATCATGTTCCCCTCAAGTTCCCCTCACATTCCCCTCACGTTCCCCTCATGTTCCCCTCACATTCCCCTCACGTTCTCCTCAAGTTCCCCTCAAGTTCCCCTCATTTTCACCTGAAGTTCCCCTCGAGTTCCCCTCACATTCCCCTCACGTTCTCCTCAAGTTCCCCTCATGTTCACCTGAAGTTCCCCTCGAGTTCCCCTCATGTTCCCCTCACACTCCCCTCACGTTCCCCTCAAGTTCCCATCATGTTCCCCTCACAGTCCCCTCACGTTCCCCTCAAGTTCCCATCATGTTCCCCTCATGTTCGCCTCACACACCCCTCAAGTTCCCATCATGTTCCCTCACATTCCCCTCAAGTTCCCCTCACGTTCCCCTGAAGTTCCCCTCGAGTTCCCCTCATGTTCCCCTCACATTCCCCTCACGTTCCCCTCAAGTTCCCCTCATGTTCGCATCACATTCCCCTCAAGTTCCCATCATGTTCCCTCACATTCCCCTCAAGTTCCCCTCACATTCCCCTCATGTTCCCCTCATGTTCCCTTAAGTTCCCCTCTAGTTCCCCTCATGTTCCCCTCATGTTCCCCTCATGTTCCCCTCATGTTCACGTCTGAAGCTGCCGATCATGAGTTTGGTTCCTCAGGTCCACCGTCTTCACTGACATCATTTTTACAGTTGTGGACTTCCTGACGTGAACCTGAGCTTCAGTACAAACCTCAGAGAATTAATGCAACTAAACCTTGTTATTTAAAAAAAAAAAAAAAAGCTGATTCAAACAGGAAAATGATTGTGTAAATGTGTGTTGATCAATCCGGGGGGGTTCTAACTTATCTTTAATCATGTTGCATTGCGGAAAGAGACAGAAGCGAAATGCTAATGCTAAGAGGCTAATGCCTGATAGAAATAAATCAATAAACAGAAGCAACAGAAAGAGAGTTTTAGTAGGATAGAATTAGTTTCGACCCAACAAGAACGACTCTGCTAATGCTAACAGGACCTGGACAGGAAGCGCATCACGCTGCAGGAGGAGCACATTGACGGGTTTCAAGAGCGTCATTCGTGTTTATTTTCTTCTAAAACCGCGGCGGCGCGGGGACGGGGGTGAACATGTGTGATGAATGGATGGAACTTCACAACATCGCCTGCAAGTCACTGGGGGTTTCTTCTCTTCTCGCCACTCGTCTTGTCGACGACGCAGAAGCAGATTATTCTGGCTGCGAGCAGAAGAACCTGGTTGCTCTCTGGCGGCGGCGTGCTGATGGGTGGGGGTGGGGGGTTGGGGGGGTGGGGGGGGCAGGAAGTCCATCAGTTGTGAGTGATGTCACGCTGGCTCAGGTGGACCGGGGTCGCAGCAGCGGCGCTGATTCATCGGGGCTCCTTAAAGCCGCCTGTCAGTCGGGACGCCGGCCGGTTTGGGAATCTAATCTGGGAGGGATTGAGCGTGTCACTGGTGATAACGTACGCCCGGCCGCCAGCCCCGAGATCATATCGATGATGGAAGATTTATCAGGCCTCGCCGCCGCTCGAATTATGAGCAGCCGAGCTCCAGAGCAGCAGCCGGACCGCAGCTCTTTTTCCTCTGGCAGTGATTTAATCCTGCTGCTGGACTCTCCTGTCCCCTCAACCGCCTTGTTTTTGATTTTCTGCTTTGGATAACTGATCAGGTCCATTGGATCAAGAATGTGTGTGTGTGTGTGTGTGTGTGAGGGGGGGGGGGGGGGGCTGGAGGCCAGTCGATATTGGAGTGAGTCGATATTGGAGCGGGTCGATATTGGAGCGAGCCGATATTGGAGCAAGTCGATATTGGAGCGGGTCGATATTGGAGCGGGTCGATATTGGAGCAAGTCGATATTGGAGCGGGTCGATATTGGAGCGGGTCGATATTGGAGCGGGTCGATATTGGAGTGAGTCGATTTTGGAGATATTGGAGCGGGTCGATATTGGAGCGAGTCGATATTGGAGTGGGTCTATATTGGAGTGAGTCAATATTGGAGCGAGTCGTTTTTGGAGCGGGTCGACATCAGAGGGGTCGATATTGGAGCGGGTCGATATTGGAGCGAGTCGATATTGGAGTGGGTCGATATTGGAGTGAGTCAATATTGGAGCGAGTCGTTTTTGGAGCGGGTCGACATCAGAGGGGTCGATATTGGAGCGGGTCGATATTGGAGCAGGTCGATATTGGGGCGAGTCGATATTGGAGTGGGTCAATATTGGAGTGAGTCGATATTGGAGTGAGTCGATATTGGAGCGGGTTGATATTGGAGTGGGTCGATATTGGAGCGGGTCGATATTGGAGCGGGTTGATATTGGAGTGGGTCGATATTGGAGCGGGTCGATATTGGAGTGAGTCGATATTGGAGTGAGTCGATATTGGAGCGGGTCGATATTGGAGCGGGTCGATATTGGAGCGAGTCGATATTGGAGAGAGTCGACGTCAGAGGGGTCGATATTGGAGCGGGTCGATATTGGAGCAGGTCGATATTATAGCGGGTCGATATTGGAGCGGGTCGATATTGGAGCGAGTCGATATTGGAGCGGGTCGATATTGGAGCGGGTCGATATTGGAGTGAGTCGATATTGGAGATATTGGAGCGGGTCGATATTGGAGTGGGTCGATATTGGAGCGGGTCGATATTGGAGCGGGTTGATATTGGAGTGGGTCGATATTGGAGCGGGTCGATATTGGAGTGAGTCGATATTGGAGCGGTCGATATTGGAGCGGGTTGATATTGGAGTGGGTCGATATTGGAGCGGGTCGATATTGGAGCGAGTCGATATTGGAGAGAGTCGACGTCAGAGGGGTCGATATTGGAGCGGGTCGATATTGGAGCAGGTCGATATTGGGGCGAGTCGATATTGGAGTGGGTCGATATTGGAGCGGGTTGATATTGGAGTGGGTCGATATTGGAGCGAGTCGATATTGGAGCGGGTCGATATTGGAGCGAGTCGATATTATAGCGGGTCGATATTGGAGCGAGTCGATATTGGAGTGAGTCGATATTGGAGCGGGTTGATATTGGAGTGGGTCGATATTGGAGCGAGTCGATATTGGAGCGGGTCGATATTGGAGCGAGTCGATATTATAGCGGGTCGATATTGGAGCGAGTCGATATTGGAGCGGGTCGATATTGGAGTGGGTCGATATTGGAGCGGAATAACCCGATATCGAGCAAGATGCAGGGACTTTGACGTGCCTCCATCAGCAGCTCCACCCTTCAGAGAGTCGTGGTGAAGAGTTATTAGCCCCGGCGGTCCTGGGGGCTCGCTGCTCGCTGCAGATAAGAGGAGCATGGAGACGGAACATCTCATGGCACCAGCTTCGTCTCTGAGGAACCCCAGTGGGCCATCGGTGCCCCCCCCCCTCCCCCTGGAGCCCCCGGGAGCCCCCCAGAGCCTCGACCCTGATCTCACGTTCTGCTCACTGACCTTGGAGCTGCTGGACTTAAAAGGGTGGAGAGTATTTAGATCTTATGTAACTCAATGAAGCTCAGACCAAAGACACCAGAGCTGAAGGTTTCCTTTAGGAGAATTTCTTCTCTCTCTCTCTCTC
>NC_137665.1:20050914-20103191 GCF_963422515.1 Blennius ocellaris | reverse complement strand
GTTCCTCCACATGCAGTTCCTCCAGCACCTCCTGTCAATGTCTCTCATTTATTTTACATTAAAGAGGCTCACTCAATGAATTATTGACTGTTTTTTTTTTTTTTGACAAATAATATTTCGTCTCATTTCACTTATTTATTTAAAAGGGGACCGTGTACGATTTAACATTAAATGTTGCCATTTGATGCACTGTACCAGATTTAGCCGGGGGCTAAATCACATCTGCAAGTCCCGGGGGTAAGTAAATGTGACAATTTACAAACAAGACATTGACAGGACAATGTTTCTCAGAGACGCCAAGACATGAAACAACACTAAAAAAATTTATCCCCCTGAGTCGTCCCTGCCCACCCCCCACATCAACCACACAAGACTAAAAATACCAAAGTAAAGACCAAAGAGGAACCTGGTATTGATCAGTGAGGGCAGTGCTATTCAGGAGCCTGAATGCTCGACGGCGTGACGGCATGTTCCCCTCACATTCCCCCCACGTTCTCCTTACGTTCCACTCACGTTCCCCTCAAGTTCTCCTGACATTCTACTTACGTTCCACTCACGTTCCCCTCAAGTTCTCCTGACATTCTACTTACGTTCCCCTCACATTCCCCTCACGTTCTCCTTACGTTCCACTCACGTTCCCCTCAAGTTCTCCTTACATTCTACTTACGTTCCCCTCATGTTCCCTTCAAGTTCCCATTACATTCCCCTCAAGTTTCCCTCAAGTTCCCTCACATTCCCCTCACGTTCCCCTCATGTTCCCCTCAAATTCCCCTCAAGTTCCCCTCACATTCCCCTCAAGTTCCCCTCATGTTCCCCTCAAGTTCCCCTCAAGTTCCCCTCAAGTTCCCCTGACATTCCCCTCAAGTTCCCCTCACATTCCCCTCAAGTTCCCCTCAAGTTCCCATCATGTTCCCTCACATTCCCCTCAAGTTCCCCTCATGTTCC
Source organism: Blennius ocellaris (assembly GCF_963422515.1). Taxonomy (NCBI): domain Eukaryota; kingdom Metazoa; phylum Chordata; class Actinopteri; order Blenniiformes; family Blenniidae; genus Blennius; species Blennius ocellaris. Next base: position 20,102,246 of record NC_137665.1, on the reverse strand, counting down.
CCTTAAGTTCCCCTCAAGTTCCCCTCTAGTTCCCATCATGTTCCCTCACGTTCCCCTCAAGTTCCCCTCACGTTCCCCTCAAGTTCCCCTCAAGTTCCACTCACGTTCCCCTCACGTTCCCCTCACATTCCCCTCACATTCCCCTCACGTTCTCCTCAAGTTCCCCTCACATTCCCCTCAAGTTCCCCTCACATTCCCCTCAAGTTCCCCTCATGTTCCCCTTAAGTTCCCCTCAAGTTCCCCTCTAGTTCCCATCATGTTCCCTCACGTTCCCATCATGTTCCCTCACGTTCCCCCTCAAGTTCCCCTCAAGTTCCCCTCATGTTCCCCTCAAGTTCCCCTCACATTCCCCTCAAGTTCCCCTCAAGTTCCCATCATGTTCCCTCACATTCCCCTCAAGTTCCCCTCATGTTCCCCTTAAGTTCCCCTCAAGTTCCCCTCTAGTTCCCATCATGTTCCCTCACGTTCCCCTCAAGTTCCCCTCACGTTCCCCTCAAGTTCCCCTCAAGTTCCCCTCACGTTCCCCTCACGTTCCCCTCACATTCCCCTCACGTTCTCCTCAAGTTCCCACCATGTTCCCCTCAAGTTCCCCTCACATTCCCCTCACGTTCCCCTCATGTTCCCCTCACATTCCCCCTCACGTTCTCCTCAAGTTCCCATCATGTTCCCCTCATGTTCGCCTCACACACCCCTCAAGTTCCCATCATGTTCCCTCACATTCCCCTCAAGTTCCCCTCACGTTCCCCTGAAGTTCCCCTCGAGTTCCCCTCATGTTCCCCTCACATTCCCCTCACGTTCCCCTCAAGTTCCCCTCATGTTCGCATCACATTCCCCTCAAGTTCCCATCATGTTCCCTCACATTCCCCTCAAGTTCCCCTCACATTCCCCTCACGTTCCCCTCATGTTCCCTTAAGTTCCCCTCTAGTTCCCCTCATGTTCCCCTCATGTTCCCCTCATGTTCACGTCTGAAGCTGCCGATCATGAGTTTGGTTCCTCAGGTCCACCGTCTTCACTGACATAATTTTTACAGTTGTGGACTTCCTGACGTGAACCTGAGCTTCAGTACAAACAGGAAAATGATTGTGTAAATGTGTGTTGATCAATCCGGGGGGGTTCTAACTTATCTTTAATCATGTTGCATTGCGGAAAGAGACAGAAGCGAAATGCTAATGCTAAGAGGCTAATGCCTGATAGAAATAAATCAATAAACAGAAGCAACAGAAAGAGAGTTTTAGTAGGATAGAACTAGTTTCGACCCAACAAGAACGACTCTGCTAATGCTAACAGGACCTGGACAGGAAGCGCATCACGCTGCAGGAGGAGCACATTGACGGGTTTCAAGAGCGTCATTCGTGTTTTTTTTTCTTCTAAAACCGCGGCGGCGCGGGGACGGGGGGTGAACGTGTGTGATGAATGGATGGAACTTCACAACATCGCCTGCAAGTCACTGGGGGTTTCTTCTCTTCTCGCCACTCGTCTTGTCGACGACGCAGAAGCAGATTATTCTGGCTGCGAGCAGAAGAACCTGGTTGCTCCCTGGCGGCGGCGTGCTGATGGGTGGGGGGTGGGGGGTTGGGGGGGTGGGGGGGGCAGGAAGTCCATCAGTTGTGAGTGATGTCACGCTGGCTCAGGTGGACCGGGGTCGCAGCAGCGGTGCTGATTCATCGGGGCTCCTTAAAGCCGCCTGTCAGTCGGGACGCCGGCCGGTTTGGGAATCTAATCTGGGAGGGATTGAGCGTGTCACTGGTGATAACGTACGCCCGGCCGCCAGCCCCGAGATCATATCGATGATGGAAGATTTATCAGGCCTCGCCGCCGCTCGAATTATGAGCAGCCGAGCTCCAGAGCAGCAGCCGGACCGCAGCTCTTTTTCCTCTGGCAGTGATTTAATCCTGCTGCTGGACTCTCCTGTCCCCTCAACCGCCTTGTTTTTGATTTTCTGCTTTGGATAACTGATCAGGTCCATTGGATCAAGAATGTGTGTGTGTGTGTGTGTGTGTGTGAGGGGGGGGGGGGGGGGGGGGGGGGGCTGGAGGCCAGTCGACATTGGAGTGAGTCGATATTGGAGCGGGTCGATATTGGAGCGAGTCGATATTGGAGCAAGTCGATATTGGAGCGGGTCGATATTGGAGCGGGTCGATATTGGAGTGAGTCGATATTGGAGATATTGGAGCGGGTCGATATTGGAGCGAGTCGATATTGGAGTGGGTCGATATTGGAGTGAGTCAATATTGGAGCGAGTCGTTTTTGGAGCGGGTCGACGTCAGAGGGGTCGATATTGGAGCGGGTCGATATTGGAGCGAGTCGATATTGGAGAGGGTCGACATCAGAGGGGTCGATATTGGAGCGGGTCGATATTGGAGCAGGTCGATATTGGAGCAGGTCGATATTGGGGCGAGTCAATATTGGAGTGGGTCGATATTGGAGTGAGTCGATATTGGAGCGGGTCGACATCAGAGGGGTCGATATTGGAGCGGGTCGATATTGGAGCAGGTCGATATTGGGGCGAGTCAATATTGGAGTGGGTCGATATTGGAGCGAGTCGATATTGGAGTGGGTCGATATTGGAGCGGGTCGATATTGGAGCGGGTCGATATTGGAGTGGGTCGATATTGGAGCGGGTCGATATTGGAGCGAGTCGATATTGGAGCGGGTCGATATTGGAGCGGGTCGATATTGGAGCGAGTCGATATTGGAGAGAGTCGACGTCAGAGGGGTCGATATTGGAGCGGGTCGATATTGGAGCGGGTCGATATTGGAGCGGGTCGATATTGGAGCGGGTCGATATTGGAGCGAGTCGATATTGGAGCGGGTCGATATTGGAGTGAGTCGATATTGGAGATATTGGAGCGGGTCGACATTGGAGTGGGTCGATATTGGAGCGGGTCGATATTGGAGCGGGTTGATATTGGAGTGGGTCGATATTGGAGCGGGTCGATATTGGAGTGAGTCGATATTGGAGCGGGTCGATATTGGAGCGGGTTGATATTGGAGTGGGTCGATATTGGAGCGGGTCGATATTGGAGCGAGTCGATATTGGAGAGAGTCGACGTCAGAGGGGTCGATATTGGAGCGGGTCGATATTGGAGCAGGTCGATATTGGGGCGAGTCGATATTGGAGTGGGTCGATATTGGAGTGAGTCGATATTGGAGCGGGTTGATATTGGAGTGGGTCGATATTGGAGCGAGTCGATATTGGAGCGGGTCGATATTGGAGCGAGTCGATATTATAGCGGGTCGATATTGGAGCGAGTCGATATTGGAGCGGGTCGATATTGGAGTGGGTCGATATTGGAGCGGAATAACCCGATATCGAGCAGGATGCGGGGACTTTGACGTGCCTCCATCAGCAGCTCCACCCTTCAGAGAGTCGTGGTGAAGAGTTATTAGCCCCGGCGGTCCTGGGGGCTCGCTGCTCGCTGCAGATAAGAGGAGCATGGAGACGGAACATCTCATGGCACCAGCTTCGTCTCTGAGGAACCCCAGTGGGCCATCGGTGCCCCCCCCCCACCGGAGCCCCCGGGAGCCCCCCAGAGCCTCGACCCTGATCTCACGTTCTGCTCACTGACCTTGGAGCTGCTGGACTTAAAAGGGTGGAGAGTATTTAGATCTTATGTAACTCAATGAAGCTCAGACCAAAGACACCAGAGCTGAAGGTTTCCTTTAGGAGAATTTCTTCTCTCTCTCTCTCTCTCTCTCTCTCTCTCTCTCTTTTATTCCTGGTTGATTTGCTGCCCTCGGTCCTTGGCTGGTTGTACCTTATCTGCTCGGTGCAGGCCCTCATTTGCAAGCGAGCGTTGAGGGGGCAGGAGGAGAGAGAGAGAAGGAGGAGGGAAGTAAATAGAGGAATATGTGAAGTCGGATAAATAAAGAAATAAATAAACAAGCAGACACATCTTGTCCTGTCTCTGAGGGAAATTGGAAGGATTAGTTCCAAACCAGCAACAATGAAAAGACGGGGCGTGAGCCCAGTGTGCAGGCTGGGTAAACACGACGGCGGGGTGGGAGACCCGGCCCCAGGGGGGAGGAAGGGGGGGGCGGGGGATCTTCCTCCTCCTCCTCCTCACTGTGTCTCTCGCTGCTGCTCATTAGTGTTTCCATCCAGCCAATCAGGTCGACAATGAAGACACAAGTTTCATTCTCCAACCTTTGAACCGACCGTGTACGAGCACGGGGAGCCCCCCCCCTGGAGTGTGTGTGTGTGTGTGTGTGTGTGTGTGTGTGTGTGTGTGTGTGTGTGTGTGTGTGTGTGTGTGTGTGTGTGTCTGTGTGTGTGTGTCTGTGTGTGTGTTGGGAGGGCGTTAATTGATTGTGTCAGAGACTTGAAAGGGTTTACTAGCGGGGGTTGAGGTATTAAACAATCACAACTGTTCAGCTCTCCTCATCAATGACAGATCAATGACCGCCCCCCTACCCTCTCGCCACCCCCCCCCCCCCCCCCCCTCCCCCCCCCAGCTATGGCAGAGTCTATGCAACAGCAGACCCCTACCACCACAACGATCGGCCCCGCCGCCACGTACAGTGTGGGGACCATGGTGAGTTTGACCGCCGCCGCCGCCCGACCTACTGACTGCACTTCCTGTGTCAGAGACACACACACACACACACACACACACACACACACACACACACACACACACACACACACACACACACACACACACACACACACACACACACACACACACACACACACACACACACACAAACACAAACACACTGAGTAAAACCCAGACACCGTCCTGGTGCCTGGTTTCTACTTCTTCTTGCTTTTGGAGAGTTTTTTTGTTTGTTTGTTTTTTTGTTTTTTATTTTTTTGCTCATGCTGCCTGGCGCCCCCCGGTGGAGCCGAGCGGTACTTTAATAAAAAACCCTGCATGTGGAAATTGCCCCGGACAGTTCCGCCATGCTCGCTCCCGCTCATGCATCATTGATTTGACACGCTGAGATGAGAATGAGTGATCGCCGCCGCGTCTCCATTCCCGCCATCACACAGCCTCAGAACGACGACATGCTCGCGCTTCCCCCTCATCCTCCATCCCTCCGCTCGCCACGCAGCCAGGCGCATCATCCCTCCTTTATTTCTTTATGTTTTTACCTCATTCAGCCGGCCGCGACGGTACGACGTCCAGTCGTTAATGTCTGTTTTTAGCTAGCGTTTGCAGCTACTGTAACATCAAAGATGAACAAACCATCAGAAATAAAGGGAAATAACAATTTTTATTTTTTCTGGGGGGGGCGGGGGGGGTACAAAGACGTTCCTTTCCTTTTCTTTTCTTTTCTTTTTCTTTGTTGTTTTGGTTTCATGATGATGATGATGATGATGAGGGGACGGGACCGGGCTGCCAGACTAAAAATACATAAAAAGGCAGAGAGCTGAGGATCAGACGCATGCAGCAGTGTGCCGTGGGACAGAAACAGAGCGCCAGCGAGCCTCCGCCTGAGAAACCACTCAGATTTATCACTCCGGCATGCCTGCGATTTCTCAACCACATTAAAGAGAAGAAGCGTACGGTTCCCCGGTGCAGCTGCTAGCTAAAAGCTTTCATTAATTAAGACATTTCTCTTCCCTCTCTTCATTTACTTAATTAAAACATGTGCTTGAATGTATTTTTTTATTTTTTTATTACTATTATTATTCTTTCTTCTTTTTCCTCCAAATTTCCTTCCTTCGTCCTCGTAAATAAAACTAGGCCACGCCCCCACACAACCCCCAACTGCCACCATGATGACCCCCCCCCCCGTAAAGAATCTAATGCTGTGTGTTGGGAACTCAGGGTGTGTGTACCATTAATTCTTGAATGGTATTTGATGGGCGTCTCTGCAGCAGCGACGGCTTGTTTAAAAGCTAAACAATAATTAGTTCCTCCGAGGTCGGACGATTCTCTTCACTCGTTTCCAGCTCGCAGGAGCGACTCGTGGATGAAAGTTTTTGGTGCGAGAGAGGAAGAGGAGGAGGAGGAAGAGGAGGGAGGGAGAGAGAATCTGTGGAGCTCCTCGAAATGACAAGAAATTAGCCTTTGAAGACTTTGGGTTGATCTCAATTCTTAAATTGCAGTGAGAAATGAGAGGAGTGCGTGTGTGTGTGTGTGTGTGTGTGTGTGTGTGTGTGTGTGTGTGTGTGTGTGTGTGTGTGTGTGTGTGTGTGTGTGTGTCTGCGCACACGCCTATACCACATATCCTGAGCTGAATATAAGGACTGAGGTGCTTCGCCCTGCAGAAAGGTGTATACACACACACACACACACACACACTCTGAATAATAAAAAAAAAATCTTTTCTTTCACCGACTCGGCTCCTGATCCAGTAATCCAGTAAACCCTGGTTCCCAACACACACCCTGCGTAATCAACCATCAGCCAAACATGATCCGAACCACCAGAACTGATCAATACGCTTGAAAAGGAAGGAAATTTGTGGAGAAAGAGAAAGTGACTAAAGCTGTCTCCTGAATACTGATTGGTACTTTTTCATCTTTGATGTTGCAGGCTAGCCTATACAGAGGAGGGTACAGTCGCTTCACGCCCTACTAAAAGAAAGAGAGAGAGAAAGAGACAGAGAAAGAGAGAGAGAGAGAAAGAAAACAGAGACGTTACCCAACCAAACAGACAAACAAAAACTAATGTTAAAAAGAGCGAGCAGCCGGGCCTCGGCGGAGAGCTAAATCAAACTAAAAGCTTCCAGGGTCCCCACGCTGACCCCTGACCCCTGACCCCTGACCCCCCACCCCCCCACCCCCCACAGCAGACATTTCTACAACAACCTGTGTGATGTCATCATTGGTCCGCTCTCCCTCCATCCCTGTGCTTTAGTTTCTTTATGCACATGAGCATCATCTGGACTGCTGAACGCGGTGCTGCGTCACCGTGGCGACGGGCCTCCTGCAGCACGCATGGTGCATGCTAGAGGTGTGTGTGTGTGCGAGTGGTGTGTGTGTGTGTGTGTGTTTGTGGGTGTGCAGCCGCGATCTGACCGGAGACACGGCGGGGCAGCTCCAGCAGGTCGACGGAATCAAACATGTGACTGCGGGCAGGTCCACTGCAGTGCCACACACACACACACACACACCACACACACACACACACACACACACACACACACACACACACACACACACACACAGTGGAGTGAGGTGGAACGCAGTGGCGTCACGTTAACCTCCCGTGTCGGAGCAGAGTGGCGCCTCGGTGATTCTCCGCTCCGCCGCTTGGACTGCTTTCCCTTCCCTCCGGAGGCTCCGCCCCCAGGACCGGAGACACTCCGGGCCTGGGGGCGGAGCCTCCGGAGCGCCGTGACCAATGTCCGATGACAATGTCCGATGTGCCGTGGCAGCATGCAAGCGTGTAACGGCGAAGGCCGGGACAGGTCCGGTTCTCCGGGTTCTGCCGCCGTGTTCTGGGAGGAAATGTTCTGGTTCGTCCGCCAGCGGTGCGCTCCCGACGCGAGGAGCGGGAGATGAGCTGCGGCTCGCCGCCAGCGCCGCTTCGCCGGCCGTCTCATGCTCAGTGGTATTTCTAATGTTTCATAGCGCCGGCTCCAAAGTGAAGACGAGGCAAATGAAGCGAAGGCGTGAAGCTGAAGGCGTCCTCGCCTCTGCTCTCGTTCCGTACGATCGGGAGGCGGAAGCTCTCGTGACGACGGACAGACTAAACCTTAAACATAGAACGTCTTACGGTGAGCAGGAAACTGTGACGCAGGAAACGAGTCTGAGAAGCCGTTTACTGCTCCCAAACTTCATCTTACTGACGTCGGCTTGGTAGCATGCTAATGCTAGCGCCTCGTCGCGCCGTTTTAAACGTTTCGGGGAAACGTGTGGAAGGATACAGAAGACGAGTGAACTGACAGATAGATACTGTCAGAAACTCCATCTTCTCTTTTAGCATTTTCTTGTTACTTTAAAAACCACAGCGTCGGTTTTTTTGTTTCTTTCATCCTTCAACTGAAAAAAACCTTGTATTCCTCCCAAAACCACTGCAGCTGAACCTGCAGAAACTAACTCTGTAAACCAACACACACACACACACACATACACACACACACACACACACACACACACACACACACACGCTTCTTCTGCAGTTTCTTGTTTTAAAGCTCTGCACAAGATGTTTTACCTCAGGATGAACTGATTCACAAACCGCTGATACTTCTGACAGGATGAAACAGGACACTACGGGATGTTACAGGACATTACAGGACAGAACAGGAAGTTACAGGACAGAACAGGACAGAATAGGATGTTACAGGACAGAACAAGAAGTTACACGACAGACCAGGACGTTACAGGATGTTACAGGACGGAACAGGATGTTACAGGACAGAACAGGTTGTTACAGGACAGAACAGGTTGTTACAGGACCGAACAGGACATTACAGGACAGAACAGGTTGTTACAGGATAGAACAGGATGTTACAGGACAGAACAGGATGTTACAGGACAGAAAAGGACGTTACAGGACAGAATAGGATGTTGCAGGACAGAATAGGATGTTACAGGACAGAACAGGACATTAAAGGATGTTACAGGACAGAACAGGATGTTACAGGACAGAACAGGACATTAAAGGATGTTACAGGACAGAACAGGATGTTACAGGACAGAACACGATGTTACAGGACAGAACAGGACATTACAGGACAGAATAGGATGTTACAGGACAGACCAGGACATTACAGGACAGAACAGGACATTACAGAACATTACAAGTTGTTACAGGACAGAACAGGACATTAAAGGACATAATAGGATGTTACAGGATATTACAGGACATTATAGGACAGACCAGGACATTACAGGACAGAACAGGATGTTACATGACAGAACAGGACAGAACAGGATGTTACAGGACGATACGGGACATTACAGGACAGACCAGGACAGTTAATCTCCACCATAACCAGCAACTTTTCTCGTCTTTTCAACTCTTTATCAGTTTTGATTTTCTCCTGAACAAAAAGGATTTTAAAACAGACTGAAGTGTTTTCCTTTATCTGTATGAAGACATAAACTGTAGAACACACGCACGCACGCACGCACACACACACACACACACACACACACACACACACACACACACACACACACACACACACACACACACACCAGAGAATCGTTTAGTCTTTTTCCTGAACTTTCTGAGATGTAACATATTTCTATAAAGCAGAAGTTGTCATCAGCAGCTCGTTATGTTTAGTTGAGATGTTCCAATATATTGTGTATATTTCTGAAAAAAGAGCTGATGACAACTTTATGTGGGTAAACAAACATTGTTCTTCCTTTTCTATGCTCGTTGTCATGCTACTCACTGTTTGGGGTTTTATATGACTATGAAAGGGGGGCGGCTTTTCTTGAACAAATGTTAGTGAGAACAAATGTGAGCGGTTTTATTCTTTATGTTCTGAGTCTGACTGTGTGTGAATCTGTGCTATTTAAACTCTTATATGCACCTGTGTGTGTGTGTGTGTGTGTGTGTGTGTGTGTGGGGGGGGGGGGGGGGGGCATGACTTCACTCAGAGTTACTGCAATGAATCACAACTCCAAACCTGTGACATCACAGAATGACATTGTCAGTGAAGCACTGACGTCGGAGTATTGGATAAATAGTAGCAGGACTCCACATGCTAATGCTAATGCTAATGCTAATGCTAATACACTAGAAATAAGTTTTTCTGGACCTGAGGAGCTGCCAGTACATTACAGAGGCCAAAAAATAATGACAAGAATGAAAAAAATTGGAGGAAAACGTCTAATGATTGATTGATTGATTGATTGATTGATTGTGTAGAGAGAAGACTTTTTGAGTCCATTTAAAATGTTGAAAGTTACAAAACCAAAATGTCTTTAGCGACCCCTACTGGTAAAGCCTGCACATGTGAGTGGGCGTGTTTAACTGGTGGGCTGATGCTGGATCTGCTAATGTGTCAGATCCACTTCCAGTTCCGGAGACGAGACGAAGCTCGTGTCTGAAAACAGCACGAGGCCACAACCGCTTGAACTCAGAGGCTTTGCGCAGCGAAACCAGTCGTTGGTTCTATTCTTCACTGCAAACTCAGAAAACTCGAGTTCTTCCACTTTAAAGAGTCCGATTGTGCAGAAAATAAAAGTTCATCCAGGTTCCATGAACGAGGCTCAGATATCTGAAATGGATTAAATGGCTGAATTGAGGATAACTTCCTTTTACACTTTCTTTCCCACTTTAAGGGTGAAATTGGAGTTCAGACTGAACAAAGTGTAGCATTAGCATTAGCATTAGCATTAGCATTCGCGTGTGGCCGACTGGAGAATGGACGGTTTTGCTTCCTGACATTTTCTCAGCGACTCTGAGTGTCTTCATGTGGAAACTGTTCCTACAGTCTGAAGGCTCATCTGCAGTTTACAGAGAACAGCAATCTGTTAACGGTGCATTAACGGTGCATTAACGGTGGTAACACCGTCAGCTTATCAAGGCTTCAACATGTCACATGTCAACGGTATCGTGGAGGTCTGCACAATTTTCTTTTCTTCAAAGTGAGTGAAACATTATTAAATGTGACTTTGTTTGGTTCCTCGACCAGCTGATATGCAAGCAGATCTCCACTGGACCCACTGGGTCCACTGGGTTCACTGGACCCACTGGGTTCACTGGGTCCACTGGACCCACTGGATCCACTGGGTCCACTGGACCCACTGGACCCACTGGATCCACTGGACCCACTGGACCAATTCGACCCACGTTGCTTTCTAATCGTCATGTAGATAATAAAATACGAGATGTTTCTTTACAGTCCACAAGAGCCTTGATAAGCTGGCAGGTGTTTTGTCAATTCACCCCCCCCCCCCCCCCCCCCGCTAAAAAACACCCAAACGTATGTACAAAAGTACAAAAACAAGCAAAAAAAGTTCCAGTTGGGGTGAACAACATTTAAATGTATATAATCTATAGACACACAGTATCCGATGCCGATGTTTTCTATGTGTTCCTATATGAAGTGCTGTGTTTTCAAGATGTTCTGTATCATTTCTAGAACCAGAAGCTGTAAACTTCTTTCTTTGGCCGGTCATATATATTCTCTTTCTTTTCATCACTCGTTCTTTTCCTGTCAACATGTGACTGATTAATTAACCTCATTGTTTTCTGAGTGTCTGAATAAAGTTTTGCGAACTGAGTGATGATGATGATGACGATGACGATGACCATGACCATGATGATGATGATGATGGTGAATCAGGACTTTTAAGCATCCGGTCCAGCTGTTCTGGTCCAGCTGATCCGGTCTGGCTGATCTGGCCCAGCTGAACTGGTCCAGCTGATCCAGTCTGGCTGATCCGGGTCCAGCCGATGCGATCCAGCCGACCCGGTCCGGGTCCAGCTGATCCAGTCTGGCTGATCCGGGTCCAGCTGATCCAGATGGCTGATCCGGGTCCAGCCGATCCGGTCCGGGTCCAGCTGACGCTGTTTGTGTTGCTCAGCTGCTCCTCTAAAGTCGGTCGGGCCTCTGAAGCGTCTTCCTAAACTCTGCAGTGCGTCTCTGCTGAATCTCCGTCCGTGGGTGATTAATATATCGGCATGCAGCTTCCTGTCAGCGAGGACTATAATCACCCCCCCCCCTCCCACCACCACCCCTCCCACCACCACCCCTCCACCCTCCCACCAAGCCGTTCTGCTGCAGGAGGATATTTCTGTACGGCGAGCGAGTCCCCAGCGAGCTGAACCGAGCGATAGAACGATAGAGGAGGAGGAGGAGGCGCTGATAGAGCACGCCACTGGTTTGACTGTTTGTCTCTGCGGGGTGGAGGGGGTGGGGTTGGGGTGTGGGGGGGGGGGCGGGGGGGGAGTGGAGGGGTCGGGGGGGGGGGGGGGGGGGGGCAGTACTACAAAGCCCGTTTGGAAATTAAAGCCTCGTCTTCTCTCATTTATTTATTATTTTCATCAGCGGCTCCTCGGAGCCGCCGGAGGTCGCTCTGAATTAGCCAGCATCTGTCGTGACGAGGGTCCTGGGACAACCCCCCCCCCCCCCCCCACCTCCACCCTCGCAGTTCCTCCTCCATCCCGCCCCGTCACTCTGACACTCCTCACTCCTCCGCTGCAGCGATTACAGCTCGCTCTGATCTCTGCTCTGCGGAGAGCAGTCGCACTAGTCCGCCCCCCCCCCCTCCCTCTCTCTCCACCCCCCCCCCCTCGCTTCTTTCATGCCACATTACATGAGGATGAAAACCGGAGGAAGACGTTGTCTCTCCGCTCCAAACTTTGCGAGTCGTTGTGACTCCGCGTGAACCTGAACATTGTGAACTTTCCCTGCTTGTTGAGAGAGAAAATAAACACTTGAGAGGAAGTTCCTCTCGCTTTCTACAACGTGTAACGTGACTTTCACGAGAAGCTCACTGAGAAAGAAGGAAACTTTTCCGCGTGTGTTTGATGAGGCTTCAACAACGCACATGTTGAGTTTCTGCACCAATATTCGATTTGTAAAAACATCCGGCGTGACTGGCAGGCTCAGGTTTGTCCTGAAGGCCGGACTGAACCTGCCAGTCAACATTGAGGGCAGAGAGATACCACGAGCACATGGTTTGTGGATGTTTTGTAATTTTGCAATTTTTTTTTTTTCTTTCGATCTATACTCTCGTATAGCTTCCACAATGTAAGATACTCTGTTACTTTCAAAGCTGTGATTTTTTTCCAGATCAGGATGTTGTTGTTTTTTTAGTATTGATCATGTAATTTACTTTCATTTAAAGCAGCGGTGACCCGAAATAATTGAAAGCACTCAGATTACTATATGTCAGTACTAGTTCAGGATACTTTTGATATATTTTTAACAGGTCAAAGTACAAAACTCACTGTAATCTTGTTTTATTTTTCTTCTGTGGAACTTCTTAAGGTTATTTAACAGGGGTCGAAGTATCAAGTTACAGTTACTCACACTGTTGTATTTTAGTGCTATTTATAGATACTACTATCAGGATTATAATTGTACTCATATTTAAGCATCTTGTTGATTAATTTTCGTTCTTTTCTAATCTGAGTTTTTTTTTAACCCGTGAACAAATGTACAGAAACGTGAAGGATCTCTGCGCACGCGCACACACACACACACACACACACACACACACACACACACACACACACACACACACACACACACACACACACACCGTGCTGGTTACTCACCGTCTCCCTGCTTCTCTCCCTGTTTCCAGTAAATACTCACTGAGGAGCTGTACTCAGTATTGATGGACATCACAGATGAAAACAAGGAACGGAGGAGAACTAGCTTTAAGAAAATATCACAAGAAGAAGGAGGCGAGGAGGAGTCCCTCTACTGAGGCTGGCGAGGGATGACGGGATGGCGTGCAAAGCGGCGCCGCGGCGGCGGCGTCAAACCAGCCACAAACTTGACAGACAGCGAGCCAGTTTCCACCAGGGACCACCGGAAAAAAAAAAAAAAAGACATAGAGAGAAAGAAAAGTGTCCCGTTATTATAAAACATTTTATTTTTCTATACTTTTGTGATTTACAATGGTAAAAAAAAAAAAAAAAGTGTGTATAAAGCAGTATATATGTACAAATCTGTTTTTATGTTTTTTGGTAAGGGAGATGAACAGTTGGCCCTTGATGCTGATTCTGTGGTATGCAGGAAGGAGGAGGACAAGCCCCGCCCCCTCCTCTCTCTGTGGCACACTGCTCTGTCGCCGAGGAACAAAAAAAAAAAGAAAAAATTTAAAGAAAGAAGATAAAAGAAACATAAAGAGCAGAGAGAGGTGACGGGGAGCGCTCGGCATCCCGGCAGAAGCACTTTCTACGCTGTACTTCCGGCGGGCGGAGTCAAAGCTCAGCTTCCTGCTCCAAGGCTCCGCCCACTTCCTTCTTTTTATCTCCGGCCGGTGACGACGCCCCCTTCCCTCGTTGGCGCCGTCACCGGCCCACCGACCCCACCCTCCCTCCTCCGCCTACTGTTTAAGCAGCATCCCCCTGTGGATACTGTTGTGATGTCACTTCCTCTAACGGCGGCACCATTGGGCATCCCTCCTCTTCTTCCGCCTCTTCCTCCTCCCTTCCGATTGGGCAGCATCTCCGGTTTACAGCGTCGGGTGGAGGAAGTGGTTGGGAGGCATCCGAGGGGGACCCCACTACCCCCACGCAGGCCTTACCCGAGCCTCACCCTTAACCCCACCCCCCTCCCCTCCCCCCCACCCCAGCAGAGGTCTCACCGAGAACTACATAAGAGAAAAAAAAAACATGGCCGCCCAGGCCGCCGACTTTTTACTCACCTGCCAGACTCGGAGCCTTTTGTGTCGCTCGGCACCGACGGACAAAACTCTGCGAGACCGACCGCGGTGCTTCAAAAAAAAAAAAAGGAAAAAAAAGAAAAGGTGCGTACGACTTTATCGAGGATGCACGTTTCTCACCTGACGAGAATAACTCATCAACGTCCATGTAACAAATTGAATTATAATCGAATAATCCCATCGTACTACATCAGCAGGTGCATAACCAAAACAACACAAGCCTGAGGCGTATAGACTGTCGCTAGATAAAACATTATAGAAATACAGTAGTGCCCATCCAACGGTATCAAGGAACGAGGGCTCCGATGTTTTCCTTTTCCTTTTTATGTCGATGTATTCTGAGAATATTTATTTGTGTGTTTACTTTTTTCTTTTCTTTTTTTCGCAGCACTGAAAACTTTCAAACAGGAAAAAAAAGGTCATTTGGTGAAACCTTAATTCTTTCTATCAGGAGAGTCACTGTAAACGTGTTTAATCAAGAATGTTGGTTCAGTTTTTGAATGTACTTTAATGTCTAGGGTGTCCGATAAGTATGTATTCTTTTTTCTGTATATAAATATATATACATATCTATTATATGGGCTGTGGTGATGTCAGGGAATAGAGGGGGTGGGCAGGAAAAATCCTCTGGCCCCCCGAACATAGATATCAAACCCCGACCCCGCCCTCCTGCCTCCCCCACTCCCCCACCCCCACCTCCTCCTGCTCCTACGTCACCTCTTTAAATATGTCCCTGATATTTACTGTAACATGTGATCATGTGTTGTATGATTGAAGGAGTGATGGAACTGACCCGCCCCTCCTGACTGAAGCACCGCCCCCCCCCCACCCCCCACCCCAGCCTGCCCCGCCCTCCCCCCCGATTCAGTGCAAAAATATCCAATCCAACGTCTCCCGGATGGCTCGCCAATTAGTGTGCAGCATTTTGTAGGTGTCAGAAAAAAAACTTAAGGAATATTGATTTTTCTTTTTCTTCAAGCCAAAGTATGATTTAAACACACACACACACGGTTTTGTCCCAAGTCAGTGCAAAAACTTCTCGTCCAACGTCTCCCGGACGGCTCGCCAATTATTGAGAGGGGTTTGTGGTCATCAGATGAAAAAAAAATCTTTATGGACATTGATTTTTCTGTTTTTACTCAAACCAAAGTATTATTTAGACTCACACACACACACACACGCACACACGCACACACGCACACACACACACACACACACACACACACTCACACACACACACGCACACACACGGTCTCAGTGCTCTTTGATCAGGAGACAGCGGGACTCAGCGATGGCGGCGGAGCCCCGGATGTTCTATTGACGTGACCCAGATTTCTGTCGGCTCATCAGGAAGAGCCGCTCGCTCTCCTCGCTCATGCAAATGGAGCCGAAGCGCCCGGCTCCCCGCGAGCAGCCTCGGTTCACTTCCCGACCCGGGTGGGCAGCCGTTTTTTTTTTTTTTATTATCGCATATTGGAAATATACCTGCTGGCCCCTCAAGACAGAAGAGAGTTTCTCTGGGGGGCGAGCAGGTTTTCGGGTGAAGCACAACTTAGAGAGTTCAGGGTTCACTACTCCGGCGGTAGTGGTTCGGTGTGAGTTATTCCAAGAGGGTACGACTAGCTGTAAGCTCCGGACTTCCTGTACAAACACTACAGTGTGTACCGTCAATATCCTGTACAGTAAACCTCACCTCACTCTTCTTGATTAACTTCATCTTATTTCAGGTTAAAAAGAAAGAAATAAAAAAGATCTACTTGTTCTGAATCAGGGCTCCTACCCACACGACCTCCGTCCATCTGTACACAGCTTCTCATATATTACAGAGTATCTATATCATGGCAACTAACTGTTGTGACGTCTAACTGGGGTAAAGTCGCTCATTTTGGTTCTCTCACGCGGGCTTTGCATCCTCATTCTGTGGGTTTGTTAGCGGTTCCTCTGGCCTACTTCCAGATTGGCGGTGGCTCACAAACGGCTCAGGAGCAGGCTGGAGGTTCTCATTTGGCGGGAAGTTTTCTCGAGTTCACAAAGAGCCTCGTTTTTCCTTTCTGTTCCAGTTCTTGACGATGGGTTTTGTCCGGTGAATTATCTATGCATTTTGAGACAAAAAAAAAAAAAACAACACTTGATGTCATGTGTGATAGGCACATTTTCGTGTAGAAAGCACTGTTAACTAGTTAGCCACTAGCTACACTAAAGCTGGTAATACTATTATAGATTTTGATTTTGTCATTTGTCTCAAAGACAAAAAACCAACAACGTGTGACGCTGACGTCCCTCAGAAGACACAACGGCCGTTACACACCCGGAGGGTCATGAATGCTAACTATGCTACGACTAGCGTTCAAAACATGAATTTGCAACAAATACGCTCAGTATTTTAAAAATGTAAGGACTTGCTGGTGTGTAATGGCCTCAAAAGTTTACATGGAACTATTTTCGGCGGCGTATTAATCCACACTTGTTGCTCTCTTTTTTGTGACAGAAAAAAAAATGGAGACGCGTTGATGGTAGATAAACAACTTTAATAGTTTTTAGACGACAAAAGGAGCCCGACGGCTCCGTTAAATATTCTATTTTTATTGTGTTTGCAGTCAAAAGTCGTTACGTAGCATTTCTGTGGGACAGTCCTGCACGGCTAACACTGTTTTAGTTCGTACAAACTGAAACTTTTTAAACTGGAAGTTTACAAGTCGCAACTGTGAGCAAGATTTGCAGTGTTGTTCTCAAGATTAGGTATAAATCTGTTTTATTAGTCGTACCTGTAGTGGCAGTGGTAGGAATAGCAGTAACGGACTGTGTATAGTGTTGACATTTGGAGTCTTGTTCTGAGAAGTTTGCGTGAACATTTATTAACGATGCTAAACGTGTAAGACTCGACACATTATCCTAAATATATGGCTTCTTCTGAAGTTTTCAATGTGTTTACAGCTTTACTACAGTGTGCAGGTGTTTTGTTAGAAACTCAAAAAATACCAAAAAAAAAGAAAGAAAAAATTATCCTAGCCCTATGAAGCTAAAGCTACAATATTTAGCATTTTAGCTACTAGTTTTGGATTTTTTCTTGTAATCCTGAGGCAGAAGGCCTTAAAAAAATGCAAAAATATATAATGTTAGTACATATTTCCTCAAACGTTCATCACACATTGTATTTATTTTTATTTAAATAAATATTGACTGTCAAATTGCACGTGCTCCAAGCTAACGCTGTGCAAAAAAGTTTTGCTAACATTTGTACAATCTGTAATGAACAGACGTCGATGTCGTTAAAAACCCATTGAGTTTTGCCAAAATTTAGCAAAAATTATGAGAGATAGCCAAACTCCTGTGGAACGCGTTAGCATCACCGTAGAAATGGCGTGAATGCTACGTTAGCCTCGCCTTAGAAATGACGTGAATGCTACTTTAGCGACGCTGAAGAAATTACGTGAATGCTGCGTTAGCGACGCTGTAGAAACGGCATGAAAGCTACATTAGCGACGCCGTAGAAAGAACGTTAATGCTACATTAGCGACGGCAAAGAAACGACGTGAACGACAGCGAGTTTTGAGGCTGCGCCAAACAGCAATTAGCTTTAGCAAGTTCACACTAAAAAAAGAAAAAAACAACAAAAAAAGAAAAAGAAAAGGTGACTTTAAGTGACTTAGCTTATGCAATATACACGCTGGAAACATTACGTAAACGTTTCTCAACCATCAAACCTTCACTCTCGTCCGACATTTTTAGAGTTTCTTTTCTGTTTTTTACAGACTTTCAAAGTATTTTGGGCACATTTAGAAAATATTTTGTCAAAACATTTAGGTTTGTAAGTCGTGCTATTTGGTTTCTTCCTGTTTAGTTCGTTAGCCGAGATACTTTCTGGTTTATTTGTGGTTTGGAAGGACTCCGTTTCCTCTCTGTACATGTTTGGTTTTCATTGGTTCTCATCCAGCCTCACATTTTATAATCACACAGGTTTCCTGCTGCAAAGTGATTCTGACGACAAAAAAAGGTTGTTTTTATTCTTTTGGTAGCGGTTAGCATGCTAAGCCTCCTGGGAGGTGAAGTTGAAAAACGTATATTTAATTGCCTTAAAATTTTCTGTGCATTCATCTTACATTGTGATCTATTGTAATTATGAGAAATGCTGAATCTATTTTAAATGATCTAATGACGTAGTTAGATGTTAGTATTGATTGTAGCACCAGTGGCCCGGTACAGATTAAGAAGAGTTTATTTTTTCAGTTTAAGCTGCGGTTGTTGTCGCTGCTCACTGAGTTTCAATGCCGACGAGTTCTGCCTTTAAAGGTACAGTGTGTCATTTTTTTTTTTTAAAACAACCAAAAAAAAAAAAAAAAACATCAGTACGTTGCTGAGGAATTTACTGGCGTTAACAAACTAACCAGCTAGCGGCATGCAATGTCTGTGTCGTAATGTCACCTCCTACCACAAGATGGTGCAGTGAGTCAGTAACTGCTGGACTATGGCCCCGTTACCACGGCAACGGTTCAAGATGAAACCATCGTTTTTGTAATCACATTCAGAGAAGTTTTGCATTGACACCGCAACATTCTGGAAATTTCTTCTGTTCGCGCGACGACGGCGGAAGCACTGAAAACTATGTCGTTAGCATGCGAGCCCACCACTTGGTGCACGCGGACAAGAATCCGCTCTAAATGTTAACGGTGTTCGAACACCAACGTTCTAGTCGACTGACCACCAAATTCGATCGTTATTACGGTGACTGTCAAAATAAAAGCACCAAGTTGGATTGTTATTACGGTGACTGTCAAAATAAAAGTACCGAGTCCTGGCGAATAAGGACTGGGAGTCATGACACCACGGAGGTAACTTGTGCATGTGCAGAACTGGTTACTATGGTGACCAGAAGAGACCAGGACCGGAACCAGGAGCAGCGTTTCAGCCGTGTCCATGGAGACGGACTGTTTCCCAGAATGCTCTGAGCTCCATTGCCGTGGAAACTCCCAAAACTCCCAAAACTCCCAAAATGCAACAAAAGTTGGTTTTTTTTGCGCCGTTGCCGTGGAAATGGGGCCTGGAGCTAAATTCAGAGGAACAGCGGCTCATCGCTGCCACCCAGTGCACACGTGTGGCATTACTTAAAGTTTACCGGCTGTACCTTTAAATCAAAACCTCCAGCCTGCCCCCGAGCTGAGGGAGGGAGGGGGGAGGGGGGGGGAGGGTGGAGTGACAGCGAACCCCCCCCCCCCCCCTGTCCTTCAGATGCCTTCAGTGTTACAAACTGGTCCTGATCTTCCTGAGCACAACTGCTTGAGCTGTGACACTAGCAGGAAACCCCCCCCCACCCCCGGGAGCCCCCCCACTCCCCCCCCCCCCCGTCCTGCCTCCGCCGAGCCTTCTGTATGTGAGTCGACCGGCCCCTTTTGTACACCTGGTGTTCTGTACATAATGACCCCCCTCCCACCCCCTCCCTCAAGCACCCCCCCCCCCCCTTTTCCTTCCAAGGGGGAAAAAGGTTTAAAAAAACAAAAACAAAAAACAAAACAACCTCTGACTCCTCTG
Organism: Blennius ocellaris; assembly: GCF_963422515.1. NCBI lineage: Eukaryota > Metazoa > Chordata > Actinopteri > Blenniiformes > Blenniidae > Blennius > Blennius ocellaris. The sequence continues at coordinate 20,082,454 of NC_137665.1, read as the reverse complement.
AAATCTTGTATTTTGTTCTAATAATGACAAAATTTATTTATAAGGATTTTCTAAAATCTATCTCTTTCTCCTTTTTGTAAATGTTCCAGTTAAATAAAGTTTAAAAATGTTGAAAAACTAAATGGATATATTGAAAGGTTAAAAAAAAAAAAAAAAAAACAGGTCTAGAAGTCCCCGCCCCCTCCTGGCTCTGTACTCTGAACTTTGTGTTTTTGTTTTTTCCTCTTTCTGTATGCTTCTCTTTACGTGCTTCAGATGAAGAGTTCTATTTATTATGACATTAACGTTATTATAATTATGACTAATTATTAATATTATCATCATCCTCATCATCCTCATTATTATCATTAATAAACTTGTCTACTTCAGCCTCCGAGTGTCTGTGCTGTTTTTCTGTGATCGATGGCCGCCGCCGTACTGGCGCCGCCGCCGCCGCCGCTCTGAGGCCGCCGCCGCCGTGAGGCCGCCGCCACTCTGAGGCCACCGGAACTCTGAGGCTGCCGCCGCCGCCGCCACTCTGAGGCCACCGCTACTCTGAAGCCACCGCTACTCTGAGGCGGCCGCTGCCGCTCTGAGGCCGCCGCCTCCACTCTGAGGCCGCCGCCGCTCTGAGGCCGCCGCCAATCTGAGGCCACCGCAACTCTGAGGCTGCCGCCGCCGCCGCCACTCTGAGGCCACCGCTACTCTGAGGCCACCGCTACTCTGAGGCGGCCGCCGCCACTCTGAGGCCGCCGCCGCCACTCTGAGGCCGCCGCCGCTCTGAGGCCGCCGCCGCTCTGAGGCCGCCGCCGCTCTGAGGCTGCCGCCGCCGCCGCCACTCTGAGGCCACCGCTACTCTGAGGCCACCGCTACTCTGAGGCGGCCGCCGCCACTCTGAGGCCACCGCTACTCTGAGGCGGCCGCCGCCACTCTGAGGCCGCCGCCACTCTGAGGCTGCCGTGAGGCCGCCGCCGCTCTGAGGCCGCAGTGAGGCCGCCGCCACTCTGACGCCGCCGTGAGGCCGCCGCCACTCTGAGGCCGCCGTGAGGCCGCCGCCACTCTGAGGCCGCCACCACTCTGAGGCCGCCGTGAGGCCGCCGCCCCGAGGCCGCCACCGGCCGGGTGAGGCGACTCGTCACACACCGGAAGCCGCTCGGAGGCGGGAAGATGGAGAGCAGCAGTCTGTTAGCGAGGCGATAGTTTACCCAAGCGGAGAAAGACAAACTCCCGGAGCGACGAGAGGAGGGGAGCAAACGTAAACATTCCAAAGATCAACTTCACGCCGTGGCGACTGACTTTAATCCCTGAAACGATCAGAGAGCACATTTATCTTTTAGTCTCCAGGAGGAATCGGTTGAAATCCTCACACACTGCTTCTCTCTGCTCCGGCTGGACCAGACGACGGATTCATGTCCTGCTGGGAAGACAAGGTCGAAAAAGTCCACGTCCACTGAAACGTCTGGAAACCAGGAGGAGTTTTACTTTGAAAGTCAGGAAACGGTTTGGAGGATTTTAGTTCTCCTTCACGGAAACACTTCCTGCCAACGCCTGGAACACGGACCAGGAACCAGAAGCCCTGATGATGCCTCCTCCATGCTGCTGGAGGACAGAGGTCCCGGGGTGAAGGGAGGCTGCAGCTCAGTGAATGATGGATGACTCTGTGTCACCTGCTGACTCAGCTGTCCCATCAGGTGTCTGTCTCATCAGGTGTCTGTCTCATCAGGTGTCTGTCCCATCAGGTGTCTGTCTCATCGGGTGTCGGTCCCATCAGGTGTCTCTCTCATCAGGTGTCTGTCCCATCAGGTGTCTCTCTCATCAAGTGTCTCTCTCATCAGGTGTCTGTCCCATCAGGTGTCTCTCTCATCAGGTGTCTCGCTCATCAAGTGTCTGTCTCATTGGGTGTCTCTCTCATCAGGTGTCTGTCCCATCGGGTGTCTCTCTCATCGGGTGTCTGTCTCATCAGGGGTCTGTCTCATCAGGTGTCTGTCCGATCAGGTGTCTCTCTCATCGGGTGTCTGTCTCATCAGGTATCTGGCTCATCCGGTGTCTGTCTCATCAGGTATCTGGCTCATCCGGTGTCTGTCTCATCAGGTGTCTGTCTCATCAGGTGTCTGTCCCATCAGGTGTCTGTCCCATCAGGTGTCTCTCTCATCGGGTGTCTGTCTCATCAGGTATCTGGCTCATCCGGTGTCTGTCTCATCAGGTATCTGGCTCATCCGGTGTCTGTCTCATCAGGTGTCTGTCTCATCAGGTGTCTGTCCCATCAGGTATCTGGCTCATCCGGTGTCTGTCTCATCAGGTGTCTGTCTCATCAGGTGTCTGTCCCATCAGGTGTCTGTCCCATCAGGTGTCTCTCTCATCAGGTGTCTGTCTCATCAGGTGTCTGTCCCATCAGGTGTCTGTCCCATCAGGTGTCTCTCTCATCGGGTGTCTGTCTCATCAGGTATCTGGCTCATCCGGTGTCTGTCTTATCAGGTGTCTGTCTCATCAGGTGTCTGTCCCATCAGGTGTCTGTCCCATCAGGTGTCTCTCTCATCGGGTGTCTGTCTCATCAGGGGTCTGTCTCATCAGGTGTCTGTCCCATCAGGTGTCTCTCTCATCGGGTGTCTGTCTCATCAGGGGTCTATCTCATCAGGTGTCTGTCTCATCAGGTGTCTCTCTCATCGGGTGTCTGTCTCATCAGGTGTCTGTCCCATCAGGTGTCTGTCTCATCAGGTGTCAGTCTCATCAGGTGTCTGTCCCATCAGGTGTCTCTCTCATCAAGTGTCTGTCCCATCAGGTGTCTGTCCCATCAGGTGTCTGTCTCATTGGGTGTCTGTCTCATCAGGTATCTGGCTCATCAGGAGTCTGTCTTATCGGGTGTCTCTCTCATCAAGTCTCTTTCCCATCAGGTGTCTGTCTTATCGGGTGTTTGTCTCATCAGGTATCTGGCTCCTCCGGTGTCTGTCTTATCGGGTGTTTGTCTCATCAGGTATCTGGCTCATCAGGTGTTTGTCTCATCAGGTCTCTGTCTCATCAGGTATCTGGCTCATCAGGAGTCTGTCTTATCGGGTGTTTGTCTCATCAGGTATCTGGCTCCTCCGGTGTCTGTCTTATCGGGTGTCTGTCTCATCAGGTGTCTGTCTCATCAGGTATCTGGCTCATCAGGAGTCTGTCTTATCTGGTGTTTGTCTCATCAGGTATCTGGCTCATCCGGTGTCTGTCTCATCAGGTGTCTGTCCCATCAGGTGTCTGTCTCATCAGGTGTCTGTCTCATCAAGTGTCTGTCTCACCAGGTGTCTGTCTCATCAGGTGTCTGTCCCATCAGGTTGGTCTCAATGTGTCCTTTTCAGAAACAGCAGTTGTCTCACATGAAAAGGTCAGACAGTCTCTTGTCGTGCTGAAAGTTCATTTTTGGAGGAAACGCTGAATCAGCCGTTTTGGAACTGTTCCGGTTGCTTGTCAGGTTCTCACTGTAACATCACGTAATCTCCACTGGGTGGCAGCAGACCCCTGTCTTTCATCCTGTAGGGCTTTGTCATTCATTCAACATTTCCCTTTGCTCCCCCTCTCTGTCATTAGTTTCAGTTCCTGCCCCCCCCTCCCCCGCCCTTGAGCAGAGTGGTCCAGGGCTGCTCACCTGACTGCTCTGGGCTTCACCTGCACAAACATTCCCACGTGGCTTCCCGCTGACACAACGCCTCAGAGCAGTGGACAGGTGAGACGGGGCGGGGTTGACCCCGTGGTCAGGCCGGGTCGGAGACCATGGGATTATTGTGATTAATTATTAATTTACGTGTCTTGAGTGGGAGTATTTTATGATTTGCTTTGAAAAATGCTTTTGTTTATTTCATTAGAAAAAACCAGGAATCCTTTTCACGAGGATGTGCATATTTTATTTTCATTTCTTGACGATTGGTTGATTTAACTGAAACCACCCCCAATGGGAGGGGCTTACCTCTTCAAAGCAGCGCGGGAAGCGGGCCAGTGATGTCATTATTTACATTGTTGACTGTTTACAGACTGTTTATGTTTCTAAAATTACTGGTGTTGTAATAGAAAGACTGTCCTACATCTCGTATTGCTTACAAGACATTTACATTTTGATAATACATGAACAGTCTTCATGATCTCAGTTATGAGTGGATGCATCCTTTATGCCAGGGGTGTCAAACATGCGTCCCGGGGGCCAGAAGCGGGGATTTTTTTATTTATTTTTTAAAAGTATAAATATGAAAACTGACAGAGGCTGATCTAAAAACACTAGATTGGCCAAAATGACATTCAAAACCACCCTTGGTTAGAATTAATTAATGCGTCTGTGGAGGTCACATGACACAACACCTTTCACAATAAAACAATGAGTCCAACTTATGTGAAGTGATACTTTAGACACGTAAACTCAAAAGAATTTCCAGATGATGACAACTTGTTTTAATCCTGAATAAAAATATGATATCCAGATACAGGTGACTGGGGTTTTTTTTGCAAATATAATAATATCTGGTTAACTTTAATAAGTATATTTCAGAATAGATTGTCAAATTCTTGCAGTTACAAAAGGATCAAAAGAAGGAAAGACTTTGACATGTGTCCATATCTGCAGTTTACAGTTTTTCTCCATTGGTTTGGCTCATTTCTTGAAACAGAAATTACATTCTCAAAACTGTAAGATCATTTGGCAAAACAGGCTTACAGTTCAGCACAACACCATAGTTCACTTGCAAAAGGTCATATCTCTCCCAAAACAGTTAACTCATGCTTCAAACTAAGTCCCTTTCTCATATAAATAGTCAAGGCCCCCAAACACAAGTTTCCTTCTCAATTGCTTTGGCTCATTTCTTGAAACAGAAATGACATTCTCCAAGCTCTACATGCATTTGCCAAAATAGCCTGGATGGTTCAGCACAACACCATGGCTCACCTGCAAAAGGTCATATCTCTCCAAAAACAGTTAACTCATGTGTCAAAACTAAGCCATTTTCTCAAATAAATAGTCAATGGCCCCAAAATACAAAGTCTCTTTGGCATTGTGTAAGCACTGTTGATCAAAATGTTTAGATGTTTTGTCACTATGGCAGTGGACCATGGAAATATCACTTATGTCACATTTCAATCTTGGTCCAGACCATTCACTGACAATGAATGGTTACTGTAATTGATGCCTTTTGTCTAGCTACCAGAAATCAAACTGTATCAAACTGAACAAAATGATGGACCTGCACTGTCATGGAAATTGTTACTGTATTTGTATTCACAAACATAAAGTAACTGCCAAACATCACAGTAAAAAGAAAATGTATACAGCAAAATATACTGTACTGTAAACACATCAACACAAAAAAAGGAAAATTATATGCAATATCGTTCACACCAGTAACTCCACCTCAATGGTCGTCCTCCTCATCCTCAATCTCATGGTCGTCCTCTCTCTGCTGTCTGTCTGGCCACAGATTTTCATCCACATAACACCAAATATTCTCCCTTGCGATGCATCGGGGGAAGAATCTACGTGCATGCCGCAACCATCCCCTGCATTGATCTGCTGTGACATTGTCACAGCAAGCATCCATTGCTTCAAGCAGGGACCTCTGGTTCTGAGCCCGATGCTCATACACCCCCCACCTCCAAGCAGAGAAACATTCCTCAATTGGATTGAGAAATGGGGAGTAAGGTGGTAGGAGCACCATTAGCAGTGTTGGGTGGGCAGTGAACCAGGCCCTGATGAGTGGGCCGCGGTGGAAGCTGACATTGTCCCACACAACTACAAACTCTGACAAGTGAGGCCCTACCAAACCTCTCTCATTTTCTGGGATGAGATCTGAATAAAGGTGGTCCAAAAAGAACAGGAGCTTTTGAGTATTGTATGGGCCAAGTGTGGGAATGTGGGTGGCCACACCATTTTCCGAAATGGCAGCACACATTGTTATATTGCCCCCACGCTGGCCTGGGACCTCCACCGTGGCCCGGTGGCCAATAATATTCCGGCCACGTCTTCTTCCTTTTGCCAGGTTGAAGCCGGCTTCATCCACGAAAACAAGGGTGTGAGGAGTCTCATTCCCCTCCAATGCCATTATTCTCTACAATACAGTACAACAAAATTCACCTGAGTCAATTTATCAATCAGCAAAAGATATTCATATCATGTAAGGTGATGTTTTACATGGTATTATGCTCCTGACTAATTTTGACAATTGAATGAACTCTTGTGCATATGATGGCTGACACAATGAAATAATGCTGACATGTTTTGGAGAGTAAAACCATTTGACTGACAATCAACAGTTAGTTTAGATCAGCAAGATATATACAATTGGTAATTGTGCTAACTGTAGGCAACTGTAATCAATCATTTGCAAAGTGTGCTAAGACATTTGCAATTTGTTGAAAGGAATGAGAATTTGAAATCTGTTGTGAAGAAGTGCCCAGTGGTTTGGAGGGTTGTCCATGTTGTTTTGAGAATGTAATTTCTGTTTCAATAAATGAGCTAAACCAATGGAGAAAACCAGGAGAAAAACTGTAATATGTTACGTTGGACTTGTTGGGCCTCCAGAGGTCAGGTTAGTTTGATGTGGCCCCTCAACTAAAATGAGTTTGACACCCCTGCTTTATGCATTCATGAGTGTGGTGGTTCTTGTTTGGGGCTGTTCTAGAGCAGCTGCTGCTCTGGGGGGGGGGGGGGGGGGGGGGGGCAGATGTTGCTCCAGGATGGGGGTGTACGAGGCTGGGGTTGAAGCTGGACCTGTCACCCGTCTTTCACCGTCAAGACTGAAACTTTGACCTCAGTTCCAACATGACCAGCTGTAAGTACAGCCTCTGGCCACATGAGGGAGACAAACACCCACAAATCCCACTGAGCTCTCCGTATCACTCCTATCGAGGAGTGACATTACAAGTAATGCTTTTCAAGTAACGCGTAAAGTAAGAGATTACTTTTCGAAAAATAAAGCAGTAATTAGATTACCGTTACTTTACCGCAAGCAGGGCATATTACTGCATTACTGAACCATGATTTGTATAAACAACTGACAGTGTAAACAACAGATGGTATAAACAACTGACAGTATAAACAACAGTCAGTGTAACATCATTGTAAACAACAGATGGTGTAAACAACAGTCAGTGTAAACAACTGACAGTGTAAATAACAGACAGTATAAACAACAGTCAGTATAAACAACAGACAGTATAAACAACTGACAGTGTGAACAACAGTCAGTATAAACAACAGTCGTTGTAAATGACAGATGGTGTAAACAACAGTCAGTATGAACAACAGGTGGTGTAAACAACAGATGGTATAAACAAGTGACAGTGTAAATAACAGACAGTATAAACAACAGTCAGTGTAAACAACAATCAGTGTAAACAACAGTCAGTGTAAACAACAGACGGTATAAACAACTGACAGTGTGAACAACAATCAGTGTAAACAACAGACGGTATAAACAACAGTCGTTGTAAATGACAGATGGTGTAAACAACAGTCAGTATAAACAACTGACAGTGTGAACATCAGTCAGTGGTGATCAACAGGACCTCCAGCATTTCAGGCTCTGAAGTACTGACATCACTTTGAGTTCGACCTGAAAAGTAAGTAAAGGTGAGAGTTGAACAAACTAAGAGCTCTTTGAAGCTGATAGCCCTGAAACTTCCACCTGAATATATATGAATGAATGAATGAATGGATGGATGGATGGATGGATGGATGGATGGATGGATGGATGAATGAATGAATGAATGAATGAATGAATGAATGAATGAATGGATGGATGGATGGATGGATGGATGGATGAATGAATGAATGAATGAATGAATGAATGAATGAATGAATGAATGAATGAATGAATGAATGGATGGATGGATGGATGGATGGATGGATGGATGGATGGATGGATGGATGGATGGATGGATGGATGACATGGAACACATCCAACTCTAAGTGACATAATCAAGCAAAACACAAAAGACAATCGTTTTGTGTCATGTGGAGGAAGGTGGAGTACAAAAGTTTCCTTTGGGAGACGCACCGATACGAGTACTGAAAGGACGAGCACAAGTATGCGTACTTTTAGCTACTGGTAGCTTGATATAAGTACTAATTAAAAAGAATGGTGCAGCCTCCGTGTCGACGCTACGTCACCTCCACCTCTTCTGTGTTGACGCTACGTCACCTCCACCAGCGTCACAGTCTACAGTAGCATAGCGCAGTGTGTAGCCTTCAGTACGTAGCATTGTAATGTGCTTTAGTGTGGTGTCTGAACCTGAAACTATTTAGCATGTAGCATTGTCAGACAAGTTGCCACGGGGAGAACTAGCTTGTGGCGGCCAAGCGTTCAAAGCGACGTCCTTTGATGTCGCCTCTTCCTGTCATTGTGAAGCAGAATTCAACAAGTGTTGGATTGTTCCCCCACTAACAAGCAACGTGAGCTGGTTAGACCGTCATGAGACAGGTTAGTTTGAGTTCTACTGATGATGTGTTGTTGCAATAGTAATCCCATTGGTGTGTGAACCTGAAACTCTTTAGCAAGTAGCATCGCTGGTGTGTGAACCTTGAAACATTTTAGCATTGAGCATGTGTCATCACTGGTGTGTCTGCCTGAAACTATGTAGCATGTAGCATTTCTGTTGTGTGAGTCTGAATCTGTTTAGCATGTAGTACCGCTGGTGTGTGAACCTGAAGCACTTGCGAGCATGAAGGTCTTTAGCATGTAGCATGTAGCAATGCTGGTGTGTGGATCATTTTTATTCAAATTCATAATTTCCCCCATATAGGCTTCTTATCACCTCCACTTTCTATGGAAATAAGTTGTTTTACCAATTTGGTGGTCTTACTATAATCACATCGCACTGAGTTTACAAGATTTCAAACAAAAACAAAACAGTCAAAAATGAGTTCAGCATAATTCCAAACAGCACCAATGAAAGTGGAAGCTCCCAGGGCCAGTGAAGGCATCGCGGCCTGGTGTTGTCGAAGCACCTCTAAAAGGTTCACGTACGGGTTCCTCCCACTTGCAACATGCGGCACAAAGTGTGACACCACTGCTCTCCCGCTGCCTTAATATGATTTAATACCCATTACAAGTCACCTCCTCCACCACGAGGATGTGAACGGAGCCGGGCTATAAAGGGACACAGAAGTGCTGCGCTCGACACAACCGAAGCACACGACACAATTTGTGGGATTGGGCGAGCAAATGGCTGATGACCTGCAGCTGGTGGGGAGGGCAAGGTCGGACCGGGCAAGGCGTGACAACTACTGGGTGGTCGTAGGAGGCGGCGACGGCGGCGACACCGAAGTTACAATGTCAATACAAACGTTATAGCTTCAATCTGTAAAAACTTTCAAATTGTGAAATGATTTGAAAATGATGTATTTCACATAACAAACAGAGGTCAGGCCAAAACATGGGTGAAAATAAAAAAAAATAAAAAATGGAAAATTGGTGGATTTTGCTCAAAAATGATGAAGAGGCCTCAAAGTGCTGAAAATAGGCGACATTTATAACTTCGGGGAAAAGATGGTCATTTGTCAAACATTATTATAAAGCGTCCAAATGGCCATTCTTCATTTTTTAGTCTTACTGTAGCCTTACCATTATTTTTTGAACAAATTGCATCTTTTTCACAATTTTTTTTAAACATTTTTGGTCTTGCTATAGCCTGACCATCACAAACAACAGCACATTGCATGGAGGCACAGAAAAACAATGACCATCTGGAGTTCTTACCATCATTTTCATGCAACATTTTCACAATTTTGTTTTATGATTTTCACCAATGTTGGACGTGCTATGGCCCTACCTTGGCAATTGTGAACAAAACCTATGATTTTTACTAAAGTGAGCAATATTCACTGTTTTCACCATCTGGAGGCTGAAACTGTGGAGACGAGGTCGTGTGAATGTGTGAGAAAATGTATTTATCCATCTATTTATTTATCTTTCTATCCATATATTTGCTCAGAAGGTGAATTTAATTTTCCAGGATTCTCTGACTGAAGTCTGACTCGACAATTTCTGGCCTTAAAAACATCTCAGGTTTTTGTAAAAAAATAAAAAAATAAGAAACTCTAAACAAGACCTGGTGAAGCGTCTCCTCATTCACTTCAATTCAACTCAACTTTATTGATGAAGCCCCGACAACAACAGTCGTTTCTCGAGAGAAGTCCAGGAAATCTACATCAACAGAAACAGGAAGGAACCTGAGGAGGAGGAACCACACTCTCTCCTGCCTCTCTCTCTCTCTCTCTCTCTCTCTCTCTCTCTCTCTCTCTCTCTCTCTCTCTCTCTCTCTCTCTCTCTCTCTCTCTCTCTCTCTCTCTCCGCCCTCCCTCCTCCCTCTCTCCCCATGTCTTTTTTCCTCCCTACCTCTCTTCTCCTTCCATCTCTCTCCCCTTTCTTTCTTTCTCCTCTCCCTCTCTCGATGCCTCTTTCCTCCCTCTCTCATCTCTCCTTCTTTCTGGCCCTCTCTCCATCTCTCTCCTCCCTCCCTCCTTCCGCCCCCCCCCCCCTTTCTCTTTCTGATGCCAACCCACTCAGGATTTAGAATCACTCCTGTTTTCCATCTGCACACCGGATTTAAAATGTGGAGCTTCGCTGTGACCCGTCTGTTGTTGCAGGACTCTGGAGACTGTGTGTGTGTGTGTGTGTGTGTGTGTGTGTGTGTGTGTGTGTGTGTGTGTGTGTGTGTGTGTGTGTGTGTGTGTGTGTGTGTGTGTGTGTGTGTGTGTGTGTGTGTGTGTGTGTGTGTGCGTGCGTGCGTGCGTCTCTTTCTATGTTTGTAAAAGTATCAATTATAAGTGTCAGTTTGTGAAACAAACAGCTTCTCATGAATTCCAGCAGGTGTCGCCAGAGTCTGAATGTTCAGGTGGGATTTTTCTTCTCGTGCTTAAAAAAAAGGAAACTTTTGAGACAAATGATTCATGATTCGAGTCTTCATGAAGACGCAGAGAATACCGAGTATGTGTGGGATAATGTTTAAAGTTGAAGAACAACGTCAGGAACTCGTCCTCTTGTCCTCAAAACATCCGTCACTACGTTGACAGAGAATAAGTTTTGACCATGAATCATAAAATCATTGAAACGCTTTTTATATCGACATTTGTTAGGGCAAGGGCTACAAAATAAAAGACTTTTTAAATAAAAATGACACAACAATCCTCCATATGGTTGTTTTATGATCGAAGGAAAAATATTGGCAGTGAACTTTAGCATTAACAGCCTCAGCAGTGAACATTGCTATTAACAGTGAGCATTAATTAGCATTACCAGTGAACAGTGGGCATTATCTTCAACAGTGAGCATTAAGAGAGACCATTATTAACAGTGGACATTAGCAGTGAGCATCATCGTTAGCAATGAGCATTATTGTTAGCAGTGAGCATTATTGTTAGCAGTGAGCATTATTGTTAGCAGTGAGCATTAGCACTGCTGCATGTGAGACCGGATGATCGACCCTGCAGCTTCCTGTTCAGCCACATTCTTCCTCACCAGCATGATCGACAACCACAGCAACGCCGGTGGAGCCATGCGCCTGCTGTTAATGCTAAAGCCTGCTGTTAATGCTGACAGTTCATTTTAACTGTGAGATGATCTGCGAGCCGCCTTCGGGGGGCGCCGACACTCTGATGAAGGCAGCAGCTGTCGGGACGGCGGCCGAGGACGAACTTCTCAACCTCCACGGGAGTGTGAAGAGACGGAACGAGAGGCGATAACGAGAGAACGTCCTGCACCTGAGGAGGAGGAGGAGGAGCAGGAGGAGGAGGAGGAAGAAGAGGAGGAGGAGGAGGAGGAAGTGGATGAGGAGAAGGTGGATGAAGGGCAGGAGGATGAAGGGCGGGAGGAGGAGGATGAAGTGGGACAGTAAGAGGGAGAGGAAGAGGATGAGGAGGATGAAGGGCAGGAGGAGGATGAAGAGGAGTAGGAGGAGGAGGATGAAGGGGAAGAGGAGGAGGAAGAGGGAGAGGAAGAGGAGGAGGATGAAGGGGAAGAGGAGGAGGAAGAGGGAGAGGAAGAGGAGGAGGAGGATGAAGAAAGGAAATAGGAGGGTGAAGAGGATGAAGAAAAGGGAGAGGGAGAGGAGGAGGATGTAGGGCAGGAGGATGAGGAAGAGGAGGAGGAGGAGGATGAAGCAGAGGAGGAGGAGGTGGAGGAGGGAGAGGGAGAGGAGGATGAAGAGGAGGTGGAGGATGAAGAGGAGAGAGAGGGAGAGGAGGAGGATGAAGAGGAGGGAGAGGGAGAGGAGGAGGAGGAAGCAGAGGCGGAGGAGGAGGAGGATGAAGCAGAGGAGGAGGAGGAGGAGGAAGAGGAGGGGGATGAAGAGGAGGATTATCTATCTGTCTCAGTCTCTCGTCAGCATTTGCAATGTAAACATAAGTGTCCACCTGACAGTGACTATTTTCTGACCTCCTGTTAACTGGTGGAGCCTCGTTCATCCTGAACCGACGGCAACATGAAACGTCCCACAGGCGGGAGCATTAGCATTAGCATTAGCATCATTAGCATCGTCAAGGAGAACGTCAGGTTATGGAGCATCTTCCTCCTGGTAACACGCTCCAGAATCCATTAGGACACAAATTATATATCAAACATACACTTAACAACAGGTAACTTCCTGAAGTGTGTTATTCCATTATTATTGTTATTAAAGTGGAGGTTGTGGTTCTCCGCCTCTATAATCCCTCCGTCAGGTTTCAGGCTCGCTGCCTCTAAATCCAGCTTGTCTCCAGGACCGGCTGAGTCTCTGTGATTCACGGTGGCGTCAATAAACCGGTCTGGAGACTTGGTTTTCCCCGGAGCGCTGCTGAGCCGCAGGCTCTCCACTTTATTCACCACCTTTTTCTGTCTGAACGTCTGAACGTTTTTCACCGAGACCACGACGAATTCATTCGTTGGAGTTTCTCACGGCGTTAGAAAGTCGTGACGTCGGGTTTGTAAAAGTAGCAGCGTTGATTAGAATGTACAAATTGTACTTGAGTAAAAGTAAAACACTGGCGAGGCGGCGTGTTTGGTTCTGGAGTTGCGAAGCAGACGGGATGGAGCTGGGATAGAGTTGGTCAATACTCCGACGGCGGGGGTGGGGGGTGGTGTGTGGGGGGTGGTGGGTGGGGGGTGGAGGGGGTCCAGACGTGCTCTCGGGATTCCAGCTTTCAAAGCCGAGGCTGCTGGGTAAATGCCAGGAGTCGCGGCCGACGTGATGTTTGGATTTCCTCGCCTGTGACGACGGACCGGAGGTCAGATGTGCTTCTTCTGCCGTATCGTCCAATCAAGCGAGAAGGCCGGGTCACACACCTGTCGCTGTCTCCTCCACCTCCTCCACCTCCTCCTTCTCCTCCTCCATGATTCCACGTCAAGGGCTTCAAGCATGACGAACGTTTCCTCAACGTTGTTTGACATAAGTTTAGTTCCTCCGGTACCAAAGGCAGCGCCTTGGCCGAGGTCACACTTGTTCTTTCTGTCTGTTCAGGTTCCTGAGGTCCAGAACCGAAGGTACCAGAGCAGCACCGTATAGAAGAGAGCCAGGCAGGACTACGGAGGGTGTGATGAGATGAAAGGAACTGCTTCCATTACCTGAGGCGGCAAAGAAACAAAGGAGTGAAAACAGCTCCTGGATGCAGGGCGGCAGGAAACCAAACCAGGTTCCTGATGCTCCCGATGTGGACTCTGTCACATTCTGAGGTTCCTACGTCTGTTGTCCAGGACCGGAGGATGCAGTTCCACATCACGGCTCGTCCTGATGGATTTGAAGACGTGAGGGAGACGTCAGAGGATCACGGCTCTCTGCAGTCCTGAGTCCTGAGTGCCGGACCAGAGGTTGGTTTGTTTGTTTGGTGTGGAACTGAAAAAGACGACTCAGCGAAGTCTGTGATGAAAGGTTTGAAGTTTGAGTCTGAGGCGTGTCGTCGCTCAACTACAAGCAGATGTCAGGGAGGAGCCGCCATCCCATAATGATCTCTGGCTTTAACGGCCTCTCTGTTAGTCTTATTGATCAGAATCGATGGAGGAAAGCCGTTGATCACAGGCTCCGGGACGTTGATCACGGCCCGGCCATCGACCGGCGGCGCCCGGTTCGGCCTCCGCCGTCCGACACGGAAACAACAAATGAGACGACGGAGTCATCGCTCAGCGCCGCTCTGACACCTCATAAAACCTGCTGACGCCTCGCCGCCCGCAGGAAACAACCACCCTTCTGGGGATTCATCCACAAAGGAAGAATGAAGATTAATGTGCGGCTAGCGGCGAGGCAAGGCGAGAGAAGTGAGCAAAGCGGCGAGGCGGGTGGAAGGGGCAAGCGGCGAGGGGCGGCAAGGCACGGTGAGGCAAGCGGGGAGTGGTGCAGTGAGGCAAGGCAGGGGAAGTGGTGAAGCGAGTGGAGCAAAGCGGCAGACGGAGTGGCGAGGCCTGGCGAGGCAAGCGGCAAGGCGTGGCAAGGCGTGGCGAGTGGCGGGCAGAACAGTGCAGCGAGGCTGGCGGAGCGGCAGGCGGAGCATCAAGTCTGAGGCATGCAGTCTGAGGCCTCCAGGAGGCGCTCTCCTCCTGACACCCAGAGTAAACATGAGTCATCTGTAGGAAACCAGCTGTTTACCGGAGTTTGTTTTAGCAGCTACCACAACAAAACAACCACAACAAGTAAGTAAGTAAGTAAGTAAAGTTTATTTATAAGGCGCTTTTCACAGATAAAATCACAAAGTGCTGTACAGGAGAAAAGGTAAAACAACAATATCAAATGTTTAAACATGTGTAAAATTAAAGTGACACTAGTGAAAACAAAACAACCACAACAAAACAACCACAACAAAACAACCACACAGACGTGCAAAACATTTCCTCTTCCACAAATTGGACACAGAAACGCAGGGTGTATTGAGAACCAGGGCGTCTGAAGAACCAGAACATCTGGAGAACCAGAACATCTGGAGAACCAGAGCATCTGAAGAACCAGGGCGTTTGGAGAACCAGGGCATCTGGAGAACTAGGGCGTCTGGAGAACCAGGGCATATGGAGAACCAGGGCATCTGGAGAACCAGGGCGTCTGGAGAAGCAGGGCATCTGGAGAACTAGGGCGTCTGGAGAAGCAGGGCATCTGGAGAACTAGGGCGTCTGGAGAACCAGAGTGTCTGGAGAACCAGGGCGTCTGGAGAAACAGAGTGTCTGGAGAACCAGGGTGTCTGGAGAACCAGGGCATCTGGAGAACCAGGGCATCTGGAGAACCAGGGCATCTGGAGAACCAGAGCATCTGGAGAACCAGGGCGTCTGGAGAACCAGAGCATCTGGAGAACCAGGGCGTCTGGAGAACCAGGGCATCTGGAGAACCAGGGCGTCTGGAGAACCAGAGCATCTGGAGAACCAGGGCGTCTGGAGAACCAGAACATCTGGAGAACCAGAACATCTGGAGAACCAGAGCAGCTGGAGAACCAGAGCATCTGAAGAACTAGGGCGTCTGGAGAACCAGAGTGTCTGGAGAACCAAGGTGTCTGGAGAACCAGAGCATCTGGAGAACCAGGGAATCTGGAGAACCAGGGCGTCTGGAGAACCAGAGCATCTGGAGAACCAGGGCGTTTGGAGAACCAGGGCAAGGCCAACATTGGAGGTTGGACAAGGTGAAGGTTTTCTTTAAAAGGTTGTTGAAAATATTGGTCATTTTCTTTGTTTCTCACGTTAAAAGACATTTCTT
This sequence comes from Blennius ocellaris, assembly GCF_963422515.1. Lineage (NCBI taxonomy): Eukaryota > Metazoa > Chordata > Actinopteri > Blenniiformes > Blenniidae > Blennius > Blennius ocellaris. The sequence goes on along the minus strand of NC_137665.1, from coordinate 20,066,821 downwards.
CTTCTAAGAATCAGATCAAAAATCAACAAACAACAGAAAATCTAAAAATGTATTCTAATAATTCCAACTAAAACTGGCCTTTTGGATTAATTATAATCCAGGTATTCCTGCTGGAGCAGCACTGCTGTAGAACTGTTCTTGAAACTCTAAATAACTTTCTGTAATTGGGATTAAAATCCGACTGGAGGTCATAATCCTAATACTGACCTCGTCAAACCCGGAAGATTAAAAGTGATGTTTCCACAATGGTAGAAAAATAAATAAATAAATAAATAAATAAACCCAAAACTACCAGTTGATGGTAAAAATCTGCCTAATTTTCTGTGTTTTACAAATTGTCATTATAGAAAAATCCATTAATTGATCCATTAATAATTCAATGAAATATCAAAGTAATCTGGTGAGACAAAGTACAGCCTCATTACAGTCGTTACTTCAATACATTTTCTTTATATTTCATTCATTTTATAAGAAAACTATATTATTGTTCTGACATTTACATTCTAATCATCAATCAACTGACACTTCCTCCACTAACATCAGATTATAGAGCATCTTCCCCCTCTAACATCAGATTATAGAGCATCTTCCTCCTCTAACATCAGATTATTGAGCATCTTCCTCATCTAACATCAGATTATAGAGCATCTTCCTCCTCTAACATCAGATTATAGAGCATATCCCACCTCTAACATCAGTTTATAGAGCACCTTCCCCCTCTAACATCAGATTATAGAGCATCTTCCTCCTCTAACATCAGATTATTGAGCATCTTCCTCATCTAACATCAGATTATAGAGCATCTTCCTCCTCTAACATCAGATTATAGAGCATATCCCACCTCTAACATCAGTTTATAGAGCACCGTCCCCCTCTAACATCAGATTACAGAGCATCTTCATCCTCTAACATCAGATTATAGAGCATCTTCCTCCTCTAACATCAGATTATAGAGCATCTCCCCCCTCTAACATCAGATTATAGATCATCTCCCCCCTCTAACATCAGATAATAGAGCATCTTCCTCCTCTAACATCAGATTATAGAGCATCTTCCTCCTCTAACATCAGATTATAGAGCACCTTCCTCCTCTAACATCATATTATAGAGCATCTTCCTCCTCTAACATCAGATTATAGAGCATCTTCCTCCTCTAACACCAGATTATAGAGCATCTTCCTCCACTAACATCAGATTAGAGAACATCTTCCTCCTCTAACATCAGATTATGGAGCATCTTCCTCCTCTAACATCAGATTATAGAGCATCTTCCTCCTCTAACATCAGATTATAGAGCATCTTCCTCCTCTAACACCAGATTATAGAGCATCTTCCTCCTCTAATGTTACTAATGCATGTCAGTCACTCAGGTGTGTTCAACATTCAGTGCAGTTTAGATGTGGTGACGCCCTCTGCTGGAGAAATGCTGCTGTAGCAAGGCACACACACACACACCTACACACACACACACACACACACACACACACACACACACACACACACACACACACACACACACACACACACACACACACACACACACACACACTCCATCACACTTTGTGTAAAATGAGTCTGGCTGTCGTTGCTGCTCGTGCAGGATGATGCACAGGTCGTACACACTGCACTGTGTGTGTGTGTGTGTGTGTGTGTGTGTGTGTGTGTGTGTGTGTGTGTGTGTGTGTGTGTGTGTGTGTGTGTGTGTGCGTGCGTGCGTGTGTGTGTGTGTGTGTGTGTGTGTGTGTGCGCGTGTGTGCGTGTGTGTGCGTGTGCGTATAATCCTACATGTGCTGCATGCAGAAAGGTAAACAGAGCAGAGGTGAAGACAGAGGAGAAGAAGCACAGAGCAGCGTCGCCTCGTCGTCCCGCAGAAGATTTCAAGGACAAACCTGTTGATGCTGCAGCCGGACGGACGGACGGACGGTGTGCGGAGGGAGGGAGAGGAGGAGGAACGGAGTGATGGATGAAGAGTGGAGGGAGATGATGGTTGTGGTGTGTTGAGTTGTAGGGACGGCAGAGGGAGGGGTGGAGAGAGAGGGAGAGAGATAGAGAGACAGAGGGAGAGGGGGCGAGCGAGAGGATAAATCCTACTACACAGTGATCAGAGCTCTCATCCCGTCCCGTCGTGGAGTGTCGGAGTCGGAGTCGGAGTCGGAGTCGGGATTACAGCCGGACGGGAGCTGCTGCCGCCGGGCGACGGAGCGACGCCGGCGAACACGAGAGCAGAGCGAGCTGCAACAACAAGTACAGATCAGAGGCGCCAACTGGCATGGGAGGAAAACCCCCGACCAGCCAGCCGGGAACATCTGGACACTTGTGATTCCTGATCCACATCTGGACGCCTGTGATTCCTGATTCTCACACCTGCGCGGTGCTCGCTGTCGCCCGCCGCCCCCGACCTTCCCTCGCACTCTTTCCCATTGATGGAGCGACCGCGAGGGGCGAGCAGGGCGAAGGAGGAGGAGGAGGGGGTGGAGGCGGGCCGGGGGGCGACCAACCAGGGGTCCAGGGTCACCTGGTGGTGATCGGCGGGGGAAGCGGCGGTGGACAGGTGTCCCGGGCGATGGAGTCCGCGTGGCGAGGCGAACGAGAGCCGGCGGTTGGTTCTGCTGCTGAGAGGAAACGCGCTCTAAGTTTCTCCTGAAGTCTCACGCTGCAGCCAGGAGAGGAATTACCCCCCCTTCCTCCCCCCTCTCCCCCTCCATCTCCCTCCCTCTCCCTCTCTCCCCCCCCCCCCACCCCACCCCCCCAGAGGAGGCAGCCGCTGCCAAACACGCTCTGAATAACCTCAAGTTTCCTCCTCGCGGCGCGGCGGGAAACTTTAAGGCTCACCCCCGAGCCCTCGGCGCCGGCGGCTGTGGACAAGCAGCCATTTGTTGATTTGCTTTGCTTCCTCTCTTCCTCATCCTCTTCCTCGGGCACCTGCCCACCTCAATCTCCCTCCTGCATCCATCCATCACTCCGTCCTCCTCCTCCTCCTCCTCCTCCTCCTCCTCCCCCCCCCCCCCCCGTTTCTCCGAAAAAGATAATGTGACCTTCTGCCAAAGTGCTGGAAACGATGCCACCGCCGCAGCGTGAGCTCCGCGCCCGTCACCACGACTGAAATAGACTCAAACAAGTGGAGGTGAGGAAGAGAGGGGGGGGGGGGGAGGAGGCGAGGAAGAAGAGGGGCCAGAGGGGAGGAAGGAGGGACAGGAAGGAGGACGGCGAGAGGCTGCAGACACGGGATGAGTGGTGAGGATCCGGGGCTGGATGTAGATCGCCATCGGAGGTAAATGATCACCTTTGCTTCACTCAGTTCTTACTTTGAAAACTCTGCTCCTGTTTTCTGGAGGAGTGTTCTGGAGGAGAGTTCTGGAGGAGTGTGGTGGAGGAGTGTTCTGGAGGAGTGTGGTGGAGGAGTGTTCTGGAGGAGAGTTCTGGAGGAGTGTGGTGGAGGAGTGTGGTGGAGGAGTGTTCTGGAGGAGTGTGGTGGAGGAGTGTTCTGGAGGAGTGTTCTGGAAGAGTGTGGTGGAGGAGAGTTTTGGAGGAGAGTTCTGGAGGAGTGTGGTGGAGGAGTGTTCTGGAGGAGAGTTCTGGAGGAGTATGGTGGAGGAGTATGGTGGAGGAGAGTTCTGGAGGAGTGTGGTGGAGGAGTGTTCTGGAGGAGATTTCTGGAGGAGTGTGGTGGAGGAGAGTTCTGGAGGAGAGTTCTGGAGGAGTGCTCTTCAGGAGTGTGGTGGAGGAGTGTTCTGGAGGAGTGTTCTTGAGGAGTGTGGTGGAGGAGAGTTCTGGAGGAGTGTTCTTCAGGAGTGTGGTGGAGGAGTGTGGTGGAGGAGTGTTCTGGAGGAGAGTTCTGGAGGAGTGTGGTGGAGGAGTGTTCTGGAGGAGTGTGGTGGAGGAATGTTCTGGAGGAGAGTTCTGGAGGAGTGTTCTGGAGGAGTGTGGTGGAGGAGTGTTCTGGAGGAGTGTGGTGGAGGAGTGTTCTGGAGGAGTGTGGTGGAGGAGAGTTCTGGAGGAGTGTGGTGGAGGAGTGTTCTGGGGGAGTGTTCTGGAGGAGTGTGGTGGAGGAGAGTTCTGGAGGAGAGTTCTGGAGGAGTGTTCTGGAGGAGTGTTCTTGAGGAGTGTTCTTGAGGAGTGTGGTGGAGGAGAGTTCTGGAGGAGTGTTCTGGAGGAGTGTTCTGGAGGAGTGTTCTTGAGGAGTGTGGTGGAGGAGAGTTCTGGAGGAGTGTTCTGGAGGAGTGTTCTGGAGGAGTGTGGTGGAGGAGTGTTCTGGAGGAGTGTTCTGGAGGAGTGTTCTGGAGGAGTGTGGTGGAGGAGTGTTCTGGAGGAGAGTTCTGGAGGAGTGTTCTGGAGGAGTGCTCTTGAGGAGTGTGGTGGAGGAGTGTTCTGGAGGAGTGTTCTGGAGGAGTGTTCTTGAGGAGTGTTCTTGAGGAGTGTGGTGGAGGAGTGTTCTGCAGGAGTGTGGTGAAGGAGTATGGTGGAGGAGATTTCTGGAGGAGTGTGGTGGAGGAGAGTTCTGGAGGAGTGTTCTGGAGGAGTGTGGTGGAGGAGTGTTCTGGAGGAGTGTGGTGGAGGAGAGTTCTGGAGGAGAGTTCTGGAGGAGTGTTCTGGAGGAGTGCTCTTGAGGAGTGTGGTGGAGGAGTGTTCTGGAGGAGTGTTCTGGAGGAGTGTTCTTGAGGAGTGTTCTTGAGGAGTGTGGTGGAGGAGAGTTCTGGAGGAGTGTTCTGGAGGAGTGTGGTGGAGGAGAGTTCTGGAGGAGTGTTCTGGAGGAGTGTTCTGGAGGAGTGTGGTGGAGGAGTGTTCTGGAGGAGTGTTCTGGAGGAGTGTTCTGGAGGAGTGTGGTGGAGGAGTGTTCTGGAGGAGTGTTCTGGAGGAGTGTTCTGGAGGAGTGTTCTGGAGGAGTGTGGTGGAGGAGTGTTCTGGAGGAGTGTTCTGGAGGAGAGTTCTGTAGGAGTGTGGAGGAGGAGTGTTCTGGAGGAGTGTTCTGGAGGAGAGTTCTGTAGGAGTGTGGTGGAGGAGAGTTCTGGAGGAGTGTTCTGGAGGAGTGTTCTGGAGGAGTGTGGTGGAGGAGCGTTCTGGAGGAGTGTTCTGGAGGAGTGTGGTGGAGGAGTGTGGTGGAGGAGTTTTGGGGTTCTGTCTTCTCTTCAAAGTGCTCCTCCATCCTGGTTCCCTCTCTTGTCCTTCACTCCACACTGATGCTGGTTTTTGACAACAGCAGCTGAAGCTGAAGACGATTCCAGCTGCTCCTCAAAACTACGAGGTTGCACACTGTGTGGGGGCTGCACCCCTCCCCCACTAGCACCTCAGCCCTCCACCCCCACCACCCCACTAACACCTCAGCCCTCCACCCCCACCCCCCCACCCCCCGGGGAAAAGCTGCAGTCTTAAACCTCTGACCTCGTAACCGGCTGAATGGAAACCAACCATAAGTTATCAGAAAGACAGGACTCAGGTGGAGGGGCGATGGAGCGGGGGGTGGAGGAATTGTTGGTGGAGGGAATGCTTGTGGGATGATGGTGGGGGGGTGGAGGGAGTATCAGTTGGGTGATGGTGATGGTGATGGTGATGGTAGGGGTGAGGGTGACGGTGACAGTGTTGAGAGTGTGGTGGAGGAGTGTGGTGGAGGAGTGTTCTGGAGGAGTGTGGTGGAGGAGTGTTCTGGAGGAGTGTTCTGGAAGAGTGTGGTGGAGGAGAGTTTTGGAGGAGAGTTCTGGAGGAGTGTGGTGGAGGAGTGTTCTGGAGGAGAGTTCTGGAGGAGTATGGTGGAGGAGTATGGTGGAGGAGAGTTCTGGAGGAGTGTGGTGGAGGAGTGTTCTGGAGGAGATTTCTGGAGGAGTGTGGTGGAGGAGAGTTCTGGAGGAGAGTTCTGGAGGAGTGCTCTTCAGGAGTGTGGTGGAGGAGTGTTCTGGAGGAGTGTTCTTGAGGAGTGTGGTGGAGGAGAGTTCTGGAGGAGTGTTCTTCAGGAGTGTGGTGGAGGAGTGTGGTGGAGGAGTGTTCTGGAGGAGAGTTCTGGAGGAGTGTGGTGGAGGAGTGTTCTGGAGGAGTGTGGTGGAGGAATGTTCTGGAGGAGAGTTCTGGAGGAGTGTTCTGGAGGAGTGTGGTGGAGGAGTGTTCTGGAGGAGTGTGGTGGAGGAGTGTTCTGGAGGAGTGTGGTGGAGGAGAGTTCTGGAGGAGTGTGGTGGAGGAGTGTTCTGGGGGAGTGTTCTGGAGGAGTGTGGTGGAGGAGAGTTCTGGAGGAGAGTTCTGGAGGAGTGTGGTGGAGGAGTGTTCTGCAGGAGTGTGGTGAAGGAGTATGGTGGAGGAGATTTCTGGAGGAGTGTGGTGGAGGAGAGTTCTGGAGGAGTGTTCTGGAGGAGTGTGGTGGAGGAGTGTTCTGGAGGAGTGTGGTGGAGGAGAGTTCTGGAGGAGAGTTCTGGAGGAGTGTTCTGGAGGAGTGCTCTTGAGGAGTGTGGTGGAGGAGTGTTCTGGAGGAGTGTTCTGGAGGAGTGTTCTTGAGGAGTGTTCTTGAGGAGTGTGGTGGAGGAGAGTTCTGGAGGAGTGTTCTGGAGGAGTGTTCTGGAGGAGTGTTCTTGAGGAGTGTGGTGGAGGAGAGTTCTGGAGGAGTGTTCTGGAGGAGTGTTCTGGAGGAGTGTGGTGGAGGAGTGTTCTGGAGGAGTGTTCTGGAGGAGTGTTCTGGAGGAGTGTGGTGGAGGAGTGTTCTGGAGGAGAGTTCTGGAGGAGTGTTCTGGAGGAGTGCTCTTGAGGAGTGTGGTGGAGGAGTGTTCTGGAGGAGTGTTCTGGAGGAGTGTTCTTGAGGAGTGTTCTTGAGGAGTGTGGTGGAGGAGTGTTCTGCAGGAGTGTGGTGAAGGAGTATGGTGGAGGAGATTTCTGGAGGAGTGTGGTGGAGGAGAGTTCTGGAGGAGTGTTCTGGAGGAGTGTGGTGGAGGAGTGTTCTGGAGGAGTGTGGTGGAGGAGAGTTCTGGAGGAGAGTTCTGGAGGAGTGTTCTGGAGGAGTGCTCTTGAGGAGTGTGGTGGAGGAGTGTTCTGGAGGAGTGTTCTGGAGGAGTGTTCTTGAGGAGTGTTCTTGAGGAGTGTGGTGGAGGAGAGTTCTGGAGGAGTGTTCTGGAGGAGTGTTCTTGAGGAGTGTTCTTGAGGAGTGTGGTGGAGGAGAGTTCTGGAGGAGTGTTCTGGAGGAGTGTTCTGGAGGAGTGTGGTGGAGGAGTGTTCTGGAGGAGTGTTCTGGAGGAGTGTTCTGGAGGAGTGTGGTGGAGGAGTGTTCTGGAGGAGTGTTCTGGAGGAGTGTTCTGGAGGAGTGTTCTGGAGGAGTGTGGTGGAGGAGTGTTCTGGAGGAGTGTTCTGGAGGAGAGTTCTGTAGGAGTGTGGAGGAGGAGTGTTCTGGAGGAGTGTTCTGGAGGAGAGTTCTGTAGGAGTGTGGTGGAGGAGAGTTCTGGAGGAGTGTTCTGGAGGAGTGTTCTGGAGGAGTGTGGTGGAGGAGCGTTCTGGAGGAGTGTTCTGGAGGAGTGTGGTGGAGGAGTGTGGTGGAGGAGTTTTGGGGTTCTGTCTTCTCTTCAAAGTGCTCCTCCATCCTGGTTCCCTCTCTTGTCCTTCACTCCACACTGATGCTGGTTTTTGACAACAGCAGCTGAAGCTGAAGACGATTCCAGCTGCTCCTCAAAACTACGAGGTTGCACACTGTGTGGGGGCTGCACCCCTCCCCCACTAGCACCTCAGCCCTCCACCCCCACCACCCCACTAACACCTCAGCCCTCCACCCCCACCCCCCCACCCCCCGGGGAAAAGCTGCAGTCTTAAACCTCTGACCTCGTAACCGGCTGAATGGAAACCAACCATAAGTTATCAGAAAGACAGGACTCAGGTGGAGGGGCGATGGAGCGGGGGGTGGAGGAATTGTTGGTGGAGGGAATGCTTGTGGGATGATGGTGGGGGGGTGGAGGGAGTATCAGTTGGGTGATGGTGATGGTGATGGTGATGGTAGGGGTGAGGGTGACGGTGACAGTGTTGATAGTGGCGGTGTTGATGGTGGGGGTGGAGGGAGTGTTTGTGGGGTGATGGTGGGGGTGATGTGGTGATGGTGGTGGGGTTGTTGATGGGGATGGTGGGGGTGGAGGGTGTTTGCAGGGGTGAAGTAGTGATGATGGTGGGGGTGGAGGGAGTGTTGGTGGTGGCGGTGGTGGTGGTGGGGGTGGTGTGGGTGTGGGTGGTGTGGGTGGTGGTGGTGGTGTTGGTGGTGGTGTTGGTGTGGGTGTGGGTGGTGTTGGTGGTGGTGTTGGTGGTGGTGTTGGTGTGGGTGTTGGTGTGGGTGGTGGTGGTGGTGGTGGTGGTGTTGGTGTGGGTGTGGGTGTGGGTGGTGGTGTTGGTGGTGCTGGTGTGGGTGGTGTTGTTGGTGTGGGTGGTGGTGGTGGTGTTGGTGTTGGTGGTGGTGTTGGTGGTGGTGTTGGTGTTGGTGGTGGTGTGGGTGTGGGTGTGGGTGGTGGTGTGGGTGTGGGTGTTGGTGGTGGTGTTGGTGTGGGTGTGGGTGGTGGTGGTGGTGGTGTTGGTGGTGGTGTTGGTGTGGGTGTGGGTGGTGGTGGTGGTGTTGGTGGTGGTGTTGGTGTGGGTGTTGGTGTGGGTGTGGGTGGTGGTGGTGGTGGTGGTGGTGTTGGTGTGGGTGATGGTGGTGGTGGTGTTGGTGTGGGTGTGGGTGTGGGTGGTGGTGTTGGTGGTGCTGGTGTGGGTGGTGTTGTTGGTGTGGGTGGTGGTGGTGGTGTTGGTGGTGGTGTTGGTGGTGGTGTTGGTGTGGGTGTGGGTGTGGGTGGTGGTGTGGGTGTGGGTGTGGGTGTTGGTGGTGGTGTTGGTGTGGGTGTGGGTGGTGGTGGTGGTGTTGGTGTTGGTGTGGGTGTGGGTGTTGGTGGTGGTGGTGGTGGTGGTGGTGTTGGTGATGGTGGTAGTGGTGGTGGTGGTGGTGGTGGTGTTGGTGTGGGTGGTGGTGTGGGTGGTGTTGTTGGTGTGGGTGATGGTGGTGTTGGTGGTGTTGGTGGTGGTGTTGGTGTGGGTGATGGTGGTGGTAGTGTTGGTGTGAGTGTGGGTGTGGGTGGTGGTGGTGTGGGTGTGGTGGTGGTGGTGGTGTTGGTGTGGGTGGTGGTAGCGGTTGTGGAAAATACATGGTTGTCTCAATAATTGTTTATTCAATGACTTGAAGTAAACCTGTAGGAGGCGCCAGAGTCATCTGACGGAGCAGAGACTCACTTCAGCGACATTTCAACACACTGAACTCGTCAATAAACTCCGAGAGTCACTTTAACTGCTTGGAACTGTGATTATCAGGATAATTACAGTCTTTCTCGATTGCTTACACACACTTTCTGAAAGCATGCCTCATATTCTTAGAACTCTACACACAAATCCAAATAACACACACACAATGGGCAAAATCCTTCACTTCTCCTGCAAAATGAAGCTTTGACTTTCAAAACAATGTAATTTCTTCTCAAAATGGTATTTTGTTGTCAAATGACAAACACAAACCATCAAATGAATAGACATTTATAAGGATCAGTTGAACACTGGTGTGTTCAATGTAAAACACTATGATGAAAGAAACACTTCTTCTGCATTCATCATAATGACTTAGGCCTCTTTTGTTCAGTGTTACACTTACTACACACAGCACAGAAATAAGTATGTTGTAAAATATTTTAGAATATTTTTTTTATACTCAGAACACGGTAGCAAATATATTTTATTTTTCCCAACACAAACAATGTACACAGTGTACATCCAAACCGACACAAAGTTGCAAATACAAAATAGAAAAATGCAGTTACATTAAGAAGAAAAAGAAACTCTGCTGCATCCTGTCTTCTGTTTGGGTCTGGCCACAACACCTCCTCACATCACAGGCAATGTGTTCCCTGGCCACGCAGCGGGGGAAACATCGCCCGGCATGGCGAACCCAGCCATGAAAAGCATTGACTGTCACATCACCACATGCATCTTCCAGAGCTTGGAGACGGGGTATACGTGTTTGTGGTTGTCGTTCATACACCTTCCATCTCCAGGCAGAAAAGAATTCCTCAATTGGATCGAGGAATGGAGAGTATGGAGGGAGATAAACAACTAAACAGCGTGGGTGGGCAGTGAACCAGTTATGAACCAGGGCAGCCCGGTGGACACTTACGTTGTCCCGAATGACAACGTACCTGAGCTGCTCTGGGCCGTCGATCTGACCTGGTGGGAGGAGTGTGTTGTGTAGGGCGTCCAGTGTGTTGTGTAGGGCGTCCAGGAATGTGACCAGATGAGCAGTGTTGTACGGGCCAATGGTAGCATGGTGATGGAGGGAAATGGCTGTACACATAGTGATGTTCCCTCCGCGCTGGCCAGGGACTTGGATCTTCTACAATGGCACGCTGGCCGACGATGTTCCTTCCCCTCCTCCTTCTTTTGGTGAGGTTGAAACCAACCTCACCAATGAAAATGAACTGGTGCTGCACTGCAGCAACCTCCAGCTCAAGGACTCTCTGAAACACACGTGACAAGATCAGAACTAGACATGGAGTGGACATTATTGTGAAGCACAATCATTATGATCACACTACCGACATATGTATTGTGTATTTACTAGTGTTGAGAGTGCGTCGATTGTGGGATTGTATAGGACTTACTTGCACATAGTTATATCGCAATTCTTTGATTCTTTCTGAATTGCGTTGGAATGGCACTCTGTAGACCTGCTTCATCCTCAAATTCTTTTTGCACACGACACGGTCCAGTGTTGATAAGCTGATGCTACCAATACTTTGAAATATGTCATTGTTGTCTACTATTTGTGTTTGTATTTGCCGCAATGTGATGATGTTATTTTCTAGGACCACATTGATAATTTCAGTTTCCTGTTCTGGAGACAGAAGGCGTTCCCGACCACCGTGTGCTGGGAATCTTGCACTTCTGCAAAACAAATAGTAAAATACTGTGTAGGAATACAAAGTAGGAATACATTTCCCATACTTGAAACATACTTTATTTTTACAATCCTATAGAACAGTCCACACACAATACAACTGTACTCATTGAGTACTGCATTGATGTGCAGTACTGCAATTTTCTAGTGGGAGTAGATTTCTTGCCTGTTCTCATTTCTGAAGGTCCGGATGATGGACGCCACAGTGGATCTGCTCAAATGTGGCTGTACTCGTTGTCCAGCTTCATTGTGAGACCATAGGTCCACATGGTCAACCAAAGTGGATCGGATCTCATCTGAAATTACAGTCCTTGGCCTTCCTCATCCTCCTCTTCCTCTTCCTCCTCCTCCTCCTCCTCTTACTCTCACTCCTCTGCCTCTGTTGGCATCCATTGTTCCAAAACAGAAGAGCTCACCCGTTGCCCATGTATGCTAAAGCTGTGATTGCTAATTGTAAAACTGTGAGGCAAGTGTTTGCTGATGTGATGAGTCAGTGCGCATAGTAGGGCAATTAAGTGTAGAATTTTGAATGACAGTGTGTTCCTTGTGAAAACAAGAGATTTTCTTCATGAAAATTGTGCCTAATGCAGAGAATTGTGTGTAGTGTTTTGAAAAAAGGGTGTTTTAGAACTGCAATTTGAGTGCAAAGCAGGAATTGTGCTTGTAGTTTAGCAGAAATGGTTCAGGGGGCTGGTGCATGAGATACATGTTGTGGTCATTGTGTCTCAAGTACCAGAACATGTGTGTAAGCAATCGAGAAAGACTGTAGTATGAACTAATACTGTCTGACTTATCTAACGCTGATCACATTCTGTCCATGCTAACGGCGGCTCATCAATGCTATCGGCGATATTCACTGATATTTCTACAACCCTGAGATGTTTTAGAGTGTAAATCACATGTTTAGTCACTTTTACAGTTTTTCTTTTGATAATCTCTTCCAGAGTCAATCACATCTTTCTTTCAGCAGATTAAAGTGTGTCCTGTGGTGTGTGTGGTGTGTCCTGTGGTGTGTGTGGTGTGTGTGGTGTGTCCTGTGGTGTGTGTGGTGTGTGTGGTGTGTCCTGTGGTGTGTGTGGTGTGTGTGGTGTGTCCTGTGGTGTGTGTGGTGTGTGTGGTGTGTCCTGTGGTGTGTCCTGTGGTGTGTGTGGTGTTTCCTGTGGTGTGTGTGGTGTTTCCTGTGGTGTGTGTGGTGTTTCCTGTGGTGTGTGTGGTGTGTCCTGTGGTGTGTCCTGTGGTGTGTGTGGTGTTTCCTGTGGTGTGTGTGGTGTTTCCTGTGGTGTGTGTGGTGTGTTCTGTGGTGTGTGTGGTGTTTCCTGTGGTGTGTGTGGTGTTTCCTGTGGTGTGTGTGGTGTGTCCTGTGGTGTGTGTGGTGTGTGTGGTGTGTGTGGTGTGTCCTGTGGTGTGTGTGGTGTGTGTGGTGTGTCCTGTGGTGTGTGTGGTGTGTGTGGTGTGTGTGGTGTGTGTGGTGTGTGTGGTGTTTCCTGTGGTGTGTGTGGTGTGTGTGGTGTGTCCTGTGGTGTGTGTGGTGTTTCCTGTTGTGTGTGTGGTGTGTCCTGTGGTGTGTGTGGTGTGTGTGGTGTGTGTGTGGTGTGTGTGGTGTGTGTGGTGTTTCCTGTGGTGTGTGTGGTGTTTCCTGTGGTGTGTGTGGTGTTTCCTGTTGTGTGTGTGGTGTGTCCTGTGGTGTGTGTGGTGTGTGTGGTGTGTGTGTGGTGTGTGTGGTGTGTGTGGTGTGTCCTGTGGTGTGTCCTGTGGTGTGTGTGGTGTTTCCTGTGGTGTGTGTGGTGTTTCCTGTGGTGTGTGTGGTGTGTCCTGTGGTGTGTGTGGTGTGTGTGGTGTGTGTGGTGTGTCCTGTGGTGTGTGTGGTGTGTCCTGTGGTGTGTGTGGTGTGTGTGGTGTGTGTGGTGTGTGTGGTGTGTGTGGTGTTTCCTGTGGTGTGTGTGGTGTGTGTGGTGTGTCCTGTGGTGTGTGTGGTGTTTCCTGTTGTGTGTGTGGTGTGTCCTGTGGTGTGTGTGGTGTGTGTGGTGTGTGTGTGGTGTGTGTGGTGTGTGTGGTGTTTCCTGTGGTGTGTGTGGTGTTTCCTGTGGTGTGTGTGGTGTGTCCTGTGGTGTGTGTGGTGTGTGTGGTGTGTGTGGTGTGTGTGGTGTGTGTGATGTGTGTGGTGTGTCCTGTGGTGTAACGTGGCGTCAGGCAGAGAAGAAACCGGTGACGGTTGTTAACCCAGAAAGCCGCTGACGCCTGACGCCGTAAATCGAGAGAAAGAAAGAGAGAAAGAGAGAAAGAGAGAAAAAGAGAAAAAGAGAGGGAGAGAGAGAGAAGTGGAGCGAGAGCCGCGAGGACGGAGTCGTGTTTCATCAGTCGCCGTCACCGAACAACGTAAATCTAAGGAACGACGTGTAGAAGCTTATCGGCAACGTGGATCCTGATTACAAGCAGTGACACACACACTTCCCTCCAGGGGGCCGGGGGGGGGGGGGGGGGTTTCACCGTAACAAATGATCGGAGTGTTAACAACACAGGGAACAACTGACTGATGTGTCACCTGCAGGGACCTGGTGTGTGTGTGTGTGTGTGTGTGTGTGTGTGTGTGTGTGTGTGTGTGTGTGTGTGTGTGTGTGTGTGTGTGTGTGTGTGTGTGTGTGTGTGTGTGTGTGTGCGTGCGCGCACATAGAAACATTCACCGCACTGGGTTTGCTCACACTGACTTCTCACACACACACGTTGTGTTGAGGTGCTTCAGAAACCGACTCATTATTCCTCTGCAGATGAAACTCGGCTGTGAACCTCGACCTCAGTTTGACCTTCAAACACTGAAAACTTTCACTTTCCCACCCTACACACACACACACACACACGCACACACACACACACGTACGCACACACACACGCACGCACACACACACGCACACGCACACATGCACGCACACACACAAGTTTGTCTCGGTGCACTCATGGGGACTAGTGAAGCGAGGTTGCGGTTGAGGACGTAGTTCCGACTGACGATCGCGGGCGGTGCTAACGTCCACTGGGTCAAACTGATGAAACGAGCTGCAAACGTGTGATTTATTCAACTCTCATCCGTTATGGATCAACCGTCTGGAGGAAACAGCTTCAACAAGCAGTTTTAGATCCACGACGTCAGTTCTTCAAAACTTTATTTTATGAAGCTTTAACTTGACTTTACTCAGTGACTCATATGTTGCCAGCAGAGGAGTCAAAGCACCCAAAGTGTTTGGATTCCGAGAGGAGGCTGGGACCCGGCTGGGACCCCGGCTGGGACCCGGATGGGACCCGGATGGGACCCGGCTGGGACCCGGCTGGGACCCGGCTGGGACCGGGAGTCCCAGTGCACCCTGGTCCAGACCTCCTTTGTGGGGACGGTTCTGCTCAGCGGTGGCTAGAAGTTGGTGGTTCCTCTCATGGTGGAGGTGAAGACCTGGGAGGAGTTCAGTCAGGTCGTGGAGGGGACCTCCACCCTGACATGATGACCCCCCACGTGATGACCTCCACCCCCTATATGATGACCTCCACCCCCTATATGACGACCTCTACCCCACCAACATGATGACCTCCACCCCTACATGATGACCTCCACCCCCACATGACCATCCCCACCACCCGACATGATGACCTCCACCCCCACATGACCACCCCCACCCCCTACATGATGACCTCCACCCCCACATGACCACCCCCACCACCCGACATGATGGCCTCCACCCCCTACATGATGACCTCCACCCCCACATGACCACCCCCACCACCTGACATGATGACCTCCACCCCCTACATGATGACCTCCACCCCACCAACATGACGACCTCCACCCCCAACATGATGACCTCCACCCCACCAATATGATGACCTCCACCCCTACATGATGACCTCCACCCCACCAACATGATGACCTCCACCCCTACATGATGACCTCCACCCCACCAACATGACGACCTCCACCCCAACATGATGACCTCCACCCCTACATGATGACCTCCACCCCCACATGACCACCCCCACCCCCTACATGATGACCTCCACCCCCCACATGACCACCCCACCACCCGACATGATGACCACCACCCCCTACATGATAACCTCCACATGACGACCTCCAGGGTTTACTAGACTCATTCAGAGTGGTTTAGATCTGGCTCAGAGCCTCCAGATGTGAGTCATGGTCCTCTCCAGGTGTGTGTGTCGGGGGGTGGGGGGGTGGAGCTTCCCCTGATGGAGCAGGTCAAGTATCTTGCGTTATCTGACATGCCCAAAATAACAAGATTACAAGTGGTGGAAATGAATATTTCTCCGCAGGGTGGAGGCGTCACCTTCAGGTGAGGAGGTTCATCTGGTCAGGGCGCCCCCTGGTATGGATGGATGTATGGATGGATGTATGGATGGATGTATGGATGGATGCATGGATGTATGGATGGATGTATGGATGGATGTATGGATGGATGTATGGATGTATGGATGGACGGATGGATGGATGGATGGATGGATGATTGGTACATGTTGATACAAAACTCATCAATCTGGAATTTACCAGAACTTCTGGTTCTCTCATCTTGAAGTTGGACTTTATCATACACACACACACACACACACACACACACACACACACACACACACACACACACACACACACACACACACACACACACACACACACACACACACACACACACACACAGTTATTAGTGTGATTAGCGTGATCGCTCCAAAAAGTCACAAATGACTTAAAATGTCACAAACGAGGATCCCAGAATGCGTCGGCCCTCAAAGGTTAAACGTCTCTTGGCGACATGATAAAAAAAAAAAAAAGAAGCAGGTTAATCTACTTGGGGAGTTTGTAGAAAAACGCAGGTCTGATCTGTTTGTTGCATGTGAGGAGGCAGACTGAGATGACCTCTGTGTGTGTGTGTGTGTGTGCGTGTGCGTGTGCGTGTGCGTGTGTGTGCGTGTGCGTGTGCATGTATGTGTGTGTGTGTG
>NC_137665.1:19978961-20050714 GCF_963422515.1 Blennius ocellaris | reverse complement strand
AGAAGGAGGAGGAAGAGGAGGAGGAGGTGGAAGAGGAGGAGGAGGCTGTCTGCCTGCTGAACGTAAAATAATAGACCCATCAAACTGTCTTTTACATACAGGACAGTTTATTTGCCGTATTCAACACTGGTCTACTCATGTTTATTTATTTGTCTTTCACGTGCCTCCATCTTCGTCTTAATTATTCCTAACGTCAAAGTCTTCACCGTGTCTCCTAGATTCATATTTCTACTCTTCCATCCCATTAAAACGGGTGTTTTGACGCGGAACACGATGAATAATTGTCGTCTTGCGACGAAGAGACGGCCGAGTTTGACTCCGATCAGCCAAAGGAACAGGAAGTGACACGGATCGTCCCGGCGACTCGCCGCCGTGACGTCGTTCAGGCTTGTTTTTTGTTCTTTTCGTTAAAAAGGAGAGAGAACCTGGCCTGGTCGAGGGAGGGAAGAGGAGGCAGAGGAGGAGAAGAGGAAGAGTTTGTTTTGGTCTCATTTGGTTCCTCCGGCCCGTTTTATGGCGGGATGAATCCATACATCATCTCCAGAGGAACCGCCAGAGCCGCGTGTTTATGACACGCTCTGATTACTTCCTGCCGGCTGCTTTATACACGTTTTTCAGCTGCAAATTACAACGACTGATGTTGTTCGTCACTCAGTTTGATCAGATTCATTAAACACCTCCGACTCCCGAATCGTCCCGTTCACTCCTCTCTCTCTCTCTCTCTCTCTCTCTCTCTCTCTCTCTCTCTCTCTCTCTCTCTCTCTCTCTCTCTCTCTCTCTCTCTCTCTCTCTCTCTCTCTCTCTCTCTCTCTCTCTCAGTCTGAAGCTAATTAGTTTATCATTACCCCACAATATTTCAACTGAACCTCCAGCTCTTAATCCCGCCAGGATGCGGGTGGAGGAAGAGGCACTTTTTTTTATATCTATATCTATATTTCTATATTTCTATATTTCATGACCTATAAACGATGATCCGAATGATCCAGAAAAGAACGAGAGACTTCAAACAATGCATGAAAATTACATTTCAGACTTAATTAAGTCTCATCTCTGTTGAACTAAACGTTGTTTTTCTAGGATTCTACATATTTGCTGAGTTTCCAAACATCTGCTTTCTTATTTTCTTTTTTCTTTTGTGCAAAATAGGAAAAGATAATGTTTGCACTCCAGCAGAGGTTGAAAGTATAGACACACACACGCACACACACACACACACACACACACACACACACGGGGGGGGGGGGGGGGGGATTAAAAGTGTAGTGGTATGCTCATATGTGGATTAAAGCATGTGTACATGTGCGTGTGTGTGTGCAGGTCAAAGGTCAGCTGTATGTGTGGGCAGCAGGCTGGTGACAGCTGGAGTCGGGGGGGGCATGTGCGTGTGTGTGTGTGTGTGTGTGTGTGTGGGGTCTGGTTCTGCACAGGGAACCACCTCCTCAGATTAACACTGATCCTGCTCTATACGAGGACGTACAGGGAGCAGAGCATGTTGCCGCCGCCGCCGCCGCCGCCGCCATGCTCTCCTCATCACCTGCCGCCGAGGGTTTAAAGCCCCGCCCACCACTCCCCCCCCCCCCCCCCCCCCCCCCCGCCCCTCCCCCTCCTCCGGTCGGTGTGAGTAGGAATATTAATATCTGTAAGCCTCAGGTAAACATCCTCCACATGTGTTGTTCTAAATGGATTCGATTGGCCGCCGTAATCTTCAGCCCCGAGATGATTATTACCTCCAAACGCTTGAACGTTCAATCTGTTCAATTTCACCGCACGCCGCTCCGCCGCCGCCGCCGCCGCCGCCGCCCATGGAAATGTGCAGAAGGACACAGCAGAGATTGGTTTTAGCTCGGTGGCTCAAATCCAAAGAGTGAAAAATAGAGAGAACATTTGGTTAATGTGGAAACACTTTCTGAATACTTGAGTGAAACTTCATATTCGTCACTCTATAAAAACCGCCTGTCTAATCTTTTAACCTAAAGTAGGAGAATCACCACTGATTACATTTCAGGTTTTAAAGTACGTCATTGAGATCAATGCTGTGACGCCGGTGTTCCTCAGGGCTCAGTCTTGGTCTCTCGAACTTCAAGTGGACATTTTAATCACTTTGGTGGGAAAAAAAAGCTCAAACCACCTGACGTTCTTGTTATTTTTTATATTTTCTGTCATTTCTTCCTCCACAATAACAAGCCCATCAATTCGCCCGTAAACAACGGTCATGATTTGCAGATCGTTTACCGTCACAGTTTGATGATGTGACAGTTTTTAGACTGCGTCGGTTTGTATTGTTGCCAATGTTATTGTTTTGTAATTTTAGTGTTTTACTGTATTTTTCTTAAATTATTTTATTATTATTATTATTATTAGTCTATTTATGAAAAGCACCTAGTTTGAATGGCAGTGGGTTTAAAGTACTCTATAGATAAAGTTGAGTTGAAATTAACGTGTGAGAACTTGTTCAGAGTCTTTTCATTACGCGGCGTCCCTCAGGGCTTGCTTGTTGGTCACTTGTTTTTCTTTCATCACTTGTTGGAAAATCTAAATATTTTTGTCTTTACATTACATTTTTTATATTTTGTGGTTCATTTGTTCCTTTTGAATACGTTTAATACTTTAAGTTTGAGAAACGGGTTGGAATTCACTTTGCTCTTTCACATTGCGAACGCTCTCCGGGTCCTGTCGGTCGTTTATTTGTGTTTTATGGTTTTATTGTGAAGGAGCAGGAGCGGCCGCGGCCGTGTGATGAGGCCGAGGTTTCGCTCGATGGGATTTTCGAAGATGGAACTGCAATAAAGCGCGGCGACACGTCTTTCCATCTGCTGTGGCATTTAAAAGCTGCTGATGGCGGCTCCCCGGGATACTCGGATACTGGGATACTCTCCAGCCCGCAAAGCCCGGCGCTCAGTCCGGCTCGGCTGAATATTTAAATCCTTTAATGCACAGAGACATCCGGAGGCTGAGCGCTGATTGATTCCTCCCGCTGGAACGTTACGGGCCTCCGTCACCTCCGCCCGCTCGCCGCTCGCCGCCGAGCTTGTTCACAGACACTTGGCGGCAGATTTATTGGGATTTCACCTGAACGGCGTTCCAGCGCAGATCCATCACGGCGAGCGAGCGCCTCTTAAATATGTCTGCTGGACTGAAGGCGACGGATCCGACAGCAGCTCGTATTTCTGGCCGATTCTGTTTGATGTGGCTCCGTCGCCGGGGTCAGCGGCGCCGACGTAAATCACTGCGCCGCGCCGCCGCTTCTCCTCACCGCTAGGCGCCGCCGGACACCGGCCCGCTCTGCTCCTGTGGCACGACGGCGTTCATCACAACACCAGTCCAGAAAACTGCTCCAGAACCAGCAGAACCCCGGATCTACTGACGATACCAAGCTGGAACACCAAGGCTGGTAGTACTGACCAGTAGAGGTACTGGAAGTACTGACCAGTAGAGGTAGTGGAAGTACTAACCAGTTGAGGTGCTGAAAGTACTGACCAGTAGAGGTGGTGGAAGTACTGACCAGGAGAGGTAGTGGAAGTACTGACCAGTAGAGGTGCTGAAAGTACTGACCAGTAGAGGTAGTGGAAGTACTGACCAGTAGAGGTGCTGGAAGTACTGACCAGTAGAGGTAGTGGAAGTACTGACCAGTAGAGGTGCTGGAAGTACTGACCAGTAGAGGTACTGGAAGTACTGACCAGTAGAGGTGCTGAAAGTACTGACCAGTAGAGGTAGTGGAAGTACTGACCAGTAGAGGTAGTGGAAGTACTGACCAGTAGAGGTGCTGGAAGTACTGACCAGTATAGGTAGTGGAAGTACTGACCAGTAGAGGTGATGGAAGTACTGACCAGTAGAGGTGGTGGAAGTACTGACCAGTAGAGGTTCTGGAAGTACTGCCCAGTAGAGGTGGTGGAAGTACTGACCAGTAGAGGTGCTGGAAGTACTGACCAGTAGAGGTAGTGGAAGTACTGACCAGTAGAGGTGCTGGAAGTACTGACCAGTAGAGGTGGTGGAAGTACTGACCAGTAGAGGTGCTGGAAGTACTGACCAGTAGAGGTGGTGGAAGTACTGACCAGTAGAGGTGCTGAAAGTACTGACCAGTAGAGGTAGTGGAAGTACTGACCAGTAGAGGTAGTGGAAGTACTGACCAGTAGAGGTAGTGGAAGTACTGACCAGTAGAGGTGCTGGAAGTACTGACCAGTATAGGTAGTGGAAGTACTGACCAGTAGAGGTGCTGGAAGTACTGACCAGTAGAGGTGGTGGAAGTACTGACCAGTAGAGGTGCTGGAAGCACTGACCAGTAGAGGTAGTGGAAGTACTGACCAGTAGAGGTAGTGGAAGTAGTGACCAGTAGAGGACTATAATCTGAAGAGTTCAGAAAACCAACCGCTGAAGAAGAGGAAGATTCTGACGATGAAAAGAAGACATCCTGTGAAGCAAGACCTGAGAGGAGTATCTCAGGAGGAGGAGCATCTCGAGAGGAGGAGCATCTCGGGAGGAGGAGCATCTCAGGAAGAGGAGCATCTCGGGAGGAGGAGCATCTCAGGAGGAGGAGCATCTCGGGAGGAGGAGCATCTCAGGAGGAGGAGCATCTCAGGAAGAGGAGCATCTCAGAAGGAGGAGCATCTCAGGAGGAGGAGCATCTCAGGAGGAGGAGCATCTCAGGAAGAGGAGCAGTCAGGAGACTGTTGGCGGCTGATGTGAAAAAGTCAGATAATCAGCCTCACCATGAGCGTTGCTCCAGAGGCTCCAGAAGTTCCAGAATTTCCAGAGTTTCCAGACGGCCAGAATGTTTACATGAGCAATAATGTCTCATCACATCACAGTACAAGTTGTTTGTGAGGTTTGTTTATTTCATCCGTGGCTTTATTGTTTGTTTCCAGAGGATTTGAGCTCCACACGTCCTGACAGCAGATTATATCTTCTCTTCAGTCTCAAAGTTCATCTTCTACAACAACTAGAGAGTGACCAGAGTCACCAGAGTGACCAGAGTGACCAGAGTCACCAGAGTCACCAGAGTGACCAGAGTGACCAGAGTGACCACAGTGACCAGAGTCACCAGAGTCACCAGAGTGACCAGAGTCACCACAGTGACCAGAGTGACGAGAGTCACCACAGTGACCAGAGTCACCAGAGTGACCAGAGTCACCAGAGTGACCACAGTGACCACAGTGACCAGAGTCACCACAGTGACCAGAGTGACCAGAGTGACCAGAGTCACCAGAGTCACCAGAGTGACCACAGTGACCACAGTGACCAGAGTCACCACAGTGACCAGAGTGACCAGAGTCACCAGAGTGACCAGAGTGACCAGAGTCACCAGAGTCACCAGAGTGACCAGAGTGACCAGAGTGACCAGAGTGACCAGAGTCACCACAGTGACCAGAGTCACCAGAGTCACCAGAGTGACCAGAGTGACCAGAGTCACCACAGTGACCAGAGTGACCAGAGTCACCAGAGTGACCAGAGTGACCAGAGTCACCACAGTGACCAGAGTCACCAGAGTCACCAGAGTGACCAGAGTCACCAGAGTGACCACAGTGACCAGAGTCACCACAGTGACCAGAGTGACCAGAGTCACCAGAGTCACCAGAGTGACCACAGTGACCACAGTGACCAGAGTGACCAGAGTCACCAGAGTGACCAGAGTCACCAGAGTCACCACAGTGATGAGAGTGACCAGTCTTCCTCCTCTAACATCAGATTATAGAGCATCTTCCTCTTATCACATCAGATTATAGAGAACCCTAAGGCTCTCCTCACTCTCCTCGTTCTCCTCATTCTCCCTTCTCTCCTCATTCTCCTTGCTCTCCTTGCTCTCCTTGTTCTCCTTGCTCTCCCTGCTCTCCTCACTCTCCTCGCCCTCCATGCTCTGCTCATGATGACGATGAATCTACAGATTAGTTAAATGGCTCTGGATTCGGGGGGATTAGGACGGTTGAATTTATTAATCACAGCTTAGTCAAACGTCCCAAAAAAAACAGTTGTGATCATGAGGCGTAAATAAATCTCTGCTCCGACTTTACGAAGGTCACTTTGATCACTTTTAGGTCCCATTTCCACGACAACGTGAAAATGAAAACATCGTTTGTGTTTCCTTTTGAGAAAAGTTTCACGTTAACACATAAAACACTGCAGTTCTCACGTTGCGCCACCAGTGGCTGCTGTTGGTTTATGTAACGAAAACACACACACACACACACACACACACACACAAACCTGTCGTTTCCACGGAGACGGAGTAGGAGCATCTTCTAAAAGCTAAAAAATGAAGAAACTTCCGTCACCTGGAGTCAACTTCACGAAAACAAAACAAACAGTTTGTTCCAACAAACAATCAAAAGTCTCTGTGGAAATGTGTTTGTTTCTCTCTCTCTCTCTCTCTGTCTCTCTCTCTCTCTCTCTCTCTCTCTCTCTCTCTCTCTCTCTCTCTCTCTCTCCCTCCCTCCAGAGTCTCGTCTTACTTTTACGTTTTGCTCCCGCTGGTTCGCAGCTGGAGGCCAAACAAAGGAAAAGTGTGATTAGAAGCCAAGTGTTGCTGCACTCCGTTAACCCTTTGATCTCACTTCTTCCTGGTGTGTTTCTGCACTTTGATGCCATTTCTGTTGTGTAGAGCTTCAGCTCTGCGTTGCAGCTTTTATGTTTGTCAAACATCTTGTACTCTCTTGTCGGTCTGCAGTAATCTCTGTATTTCAGTGCCGATTTACAAGATTGTGTCTTTTACGTTTGTGCAGCAGCGTGTTTGGTGTTTCTGTTGCAGCCTCTGACTTCAAAGGGAGGCTTTGCGTCGCCGTGTGTCGTGGTTTGTTCAGTGTGGAGCCTTTTGAAACAGGGATCCTCTCCACACTGATATCGTGGGTGTTGCTTTGCAGCTTCTGGTTTTTTTTTGTTGCGGCTGTTGAGTCGGGTTGCAGCTGGCGCATTTCTGGTTCCTGTGAAAACCAGCGTTCACATGCATGTTTACATTGATAAAGTGCTTTTCTGGTGACGGTGCAGGTGAGCAGGTTGTTGTTGTTGCAGTTTGTCTGCTTGTTGTGGTTCTTTGTGGCGTTTTTTTTAAGTTAAAGTTGTTGATTCACCTGGAAGGTCATGTAAAGAATGCAGATTAAAGGATGCAGCAGAAGGTTTTGATCGGTTGGATGGTTCCTGGTTGGATGGTTCATGGTTGGATGACTCCTGGGTGGATGGTTCCTGGTTGGATGACTCCTGGTTGGATGGTTCCTGGTTGGATGGTTCCTGGTTGGATGACTCCTGGGTGGATGGTTCCTGGTTGGATGACTCCTGGTTGGATGACTCCTGGGTGGATGGTTCCTGGTTGGATGGTTCCTGGTTGGATGGTTCCTGGTTGGATGACTCCTGGGTGGATGGTTCCTGGTTGGATGGTTCCTGGTTGGATGACTCCTGGGTGGATGGTTCCTGGTTGGATGACTCCTGGGTGGATGGTTCCTGGGTGGATGGTTCCTGGTTGGATGACTCCTGGGTGGATGGTTCCTGGTTGGATGACTCATGGTTGGATGACTCCTGGTTGGATGACTCCTGGGTGGATGGTTCCTGGTTGGATGACTCCTGGTTGGATGGTTCCTGGTTGGATGGTTCCTGGTTGGATGACTCCTGGTTGGATGGTTCCTGGTTGGATGGTTCCTGGTTGGATGATTCCGCACCCTGCGACACACTGCAGCACTGCGCCGTCTTGAATCATGATTCAGTTTCTTTCCATAAACGTATTAAACACAAGGCTCAGCAGCAAAGAAGTTAGTACGAAATATATCAACATCTACAGCAAACACAACAACAACAACAACAACAATAATAACAACAATAACTACAACATGACAGTAAACAAGATCCATAATGTGCTGATTTTTTCACTGCCGGGGTTTTAAAGGTGTGTAAAATTGAATTCATTTTATCAACAGCAGCAGATTGCTCCAGTGTGTGTGTGTGTGTGTGTGTGTGTGTGTGTGTGTGTGTGTGTGTGTGTGTGTGTGTGTGTGTGTGTGTGTGTGTGTGTGTGTGTGTGTGTGTGTGTGCGTGTGTTTGTGTCAGCCTGAGCTGACATCGGCACATTTTGATAAATGGATCAGGTATATAAACGTAAATAAAGGAGATCTCCACATCTGTATGTTCAGCACACACACACACACACACACACACACACACACACACACACACACACACACACACACACACACACACACACACACACAGACAACAATGCATGAAGTGAAAACGCATGTTTTGAATTTTTGTTACAGAAAAGTTTCACGTAACGGCAGAAAGGATCATTACCAACTTCATTCCCAAACATCACAACAGCACCAACTAGTGGACAAACGTGAAAACTACATCGTTTACCGTTTAAACGAGAAACAAAAACGATGGGTTTTACTTGAAACGTTGTCGTGGAAACAGGAAACATTATTTATGCCATTATGGGGGGGGGGGGGGGGGGGGGGGTTTCCACTTGGAAAGGGTTTTTTAATTTCATATTTGCTGCCTTTGAACAAAATAAAAACATTTACAAACAAAATGTAACGAAGCTCGAGCTGACTGACAGTTTGATTTTACCGTCGGATGAAGTGAAGGTGATCTCTGTGGCTATTTGCTGGAAAGGCGCTGAACTCTGGTTGAGTGAAATGACAACACGCGTTAAATGAAGAGTGAGTGTGTTTATTTCCTGCCTCCGTATTGACGAGCCGCGGATTATTGATGAGTCACTGTTTGCTTTAATTCTGTACATCCTCCACCTCGACGCTCGACCTTCAGATATCTGCTGATTAAACACAGTGAAGGTCGGAGCCTCTAAGCATTGTGGCCACGTACGACGGAGACGTTAACCCCGAAGTGTTGCCCAGCTGCCGCAACCGGGGGGAGGGAGGGGGGAGGGGGGGTGGCGCTAATCAATCTGGAGGAGTGATTGATGAGGCAGCTCCTACCTGAGAATCACACGGCACCGTCATGTGCTCCGTCTTTTATTTGGACTTCAGACACGTGACTCAGCGGTGAAACCTGGATAAATATTCCAGAGGCGTCGTGGCGAGAACACCGGTGTTACGCCGAGTTCTGCATCGCTGAACAGAAACGTGTTCAGCTCGCAGGAGGGCACACTGCACCGGGGCACAAACACACTGAGCCGGGCCTTCCATCCAGAAGGCAAATAACCCCCCCCCCCCCCCACACACACACACACACATTTTTTTTTAAACTATGAAAGCTGTTTGGATTAAACATTTATTCTTCTTTGTCTCCACCTTCATTTAATGTCATATGAGGGTATCGTCTTGTATTTATCAGACACACAGTGAGAAGGTTGTGGGTTTGAATCCTTCCTCTATGGAGTTTGCCTGTTTTTTTTCCCCACAGTCCAGAAACTGTGTTGATGGACAGGAAACCTTACCAGGTGTATCCTGTCCAGGTGTAACTAGTCCAAGTATATCCTGTCCAGGTGTTTCTAGTCCAGGTGTATCCAGTTCAGGTGTATCTGGCCCACGTGTATCTAGTCCAGGTGTATCCAGTCCAGGTGTATCTAGTCCGGGTGTATCTAGTCCAGGTCCGTCTAGTCCAGGGGTATCCAGTCCAGTTGCATCTAGTCCAGGTGTATCTAGTCCAGGTATATCTAGTCCAGGTGCATCTAGTCCAGGTGTATCTAGTCCAGGTGTATCCAGTCCAGGTGTATCTAGTCCGGGTGTATCTAGTCCAGGTCCGTCTAGTCCAGGTGTATCCAATCCAGTTGCATCTAGTCCAGGTGTATCTCGTCCAGGTGTATCTAGTCTCGGTATATCTAGTGCAGGTGTATCTAATCCACATGCATCCAGTCCAGGTGTATCTAGTCCAGGTGTATCTAATCCAGGTGTATCTAGTCCAGGTGTATCTAATCCAGGTGTATCTAGTCCAGGTGTATCCAGTCCAGGTGTATCTTATCCAGGTATATCTAGTCCAGGTGTATCCTGTCTTTTCCCTCGGCGAGTTGTGACTGGTGTTAAATCAAGACAAAGAACCAGGTCTAATCTGTGTCTCTGAACTGTCAGATTTTCTCCTACATACAAGCGTCACAACACACATGTGTTGTCGCCTCCTTCCCACGGTGCCACGATGGAAGGTGCACCGTCCAGCACCCAATGCAAAACTCAGCATCCCAGCGGCCGGCGGTGCGTCTGCGGCGCCGAGCGGCACGCCGAGGCCAAATCTCTAGATAAGTTCCTATACTACAATCAAGCCGCGGGCCGTGACGCCTGGCGGGGGATTACCGAGGGATTACGATGTATTCGCCCACTGGGACGCCGTCACATGGTCCCCAGACGTGTGCGGCGGCGGAACGGCATGCCGCTCGGGGACTCGAACGCCGCGGCGGCAGCTTTGACGGTAGAGCCCGAGTCCGTCTGACAGCTTTGACACGAACTGGCGTCGGGTCGCCACGTTTAAACTGGGCGCCACCTTCCAGAGGCCGCCGAGCAAAACTATCGGGACTCGATTGGAAGTAGTTAAGACGGAGGACGACTGGGAGCAGTCCAGTCCATTAGCCTAGGCGGCGCCGCACGGCGAGACGGCTCCGGGGTTCAATTCCCGGCGCAAAGCCACATTCTCTCCTTCGCTTGAATAATGAAAATGTCAGCACTCTCATGTAGGAGGGGGAAACTGCCCCGGGGGCAGATTATGAATCATAACAGCAACACTTTGGATTTTAACTAACCGGCGAGGATGAAACCGTCCAGACCGCCGGCAGATTAACTCCGAACGCTTCGGGCTGCGGAGAAAAACAAGCAACAGCTTCAGAAGTAATGTCACGAGAGG
This sequence comes from Blennius ocellaris, assembly GCF_963422515.1. Lineage (NCBI taxonomy): Eukaryota > Metazoa > Chordata > Actinopteri > Blenniiformes > Blenniidae > Blennius > Blennius ocellaris. The sequence goes on along the minus strand of NC_137665.1, from coordinate 20,039,944 downwards.
AAAATGATAAATCCTCTTGTTCTCCATTTGTTGCATTAAACAGTCGACGCCATCTGCCGCGTCGGAGCGCCGAGTCCAGCAGCAGCAGGGTGGCAGCTGCCGCCCCGGCCGCCGCGCTCACACACTAAAAATACCTCTCGGCCCGCTAATGGCCTCTTACACTCTCCGAGCTACGGCAGGCGGCGCGGCGCCCAGATGAAGATCAAAGGTCACCGATCAGAACGCCAAACAAAAGGCTGTTTGTCGGTTGGCGAGAAATTATCACAAGATTCCACCGAAAGACTGGAACTGGTCTTCACATCTGTACCCCCCCTTCTCTCTCTCTCCTCCCCCCCCAGGCAGTAGGTGACTGAGATGGGCGTCCGTCCAGGCGGCTCGAGCGATTCCCCCTGGTGGCCGGCGCTGGTGCTGCTGCTGCTGTCCTGCGGCCCCCCCCAGTGCGGGGGCCGGCCGTTCGGGGTCCCGGTGCCCTCGGTGAACGTGGCGGTGGTCTTCAGTGGCTCCGCCTACCAGACGGAGATCAAAGGGCGCCTGAGCCGGGAGAACTTCATGGACCTGCCGCTGGAGGTCAACCCCATCACCGTGCTGGTCAACAACACCAACCCGCGGGCGCTGCTCATGCGCATCTGCGACACGCTGTCCACCAACCGCGTCCACGGCGTGGTGTTTGAAGACAACGTGGGCTCCGAGGCCGTGGCGCAGATCCTGGATTTCATCTCCACGCAGACGGCCGTGCCCATCGTGGGAATCAGCGGCGGCTCGGCCGTGGTGCTGCCGTACAAGGTGAGTCCCGGCCGGTCCTGGTCTCTGGTCAGCGAGACCTTCCTGGTCCCGGGTCCTGAAGGTCCAGTGTTGAATGTTTCAGAATTGACTGTTTGCAAGTGTTGAAAGTTTCCGACTTTTGAACGTTTCTGTGTGTTGATTGTGTCCAAGGGTTGAAAGCTTCTGAGTGTTGAACGTTTCCGAGTGTTGAATATTTCCGAGTGTTGAAAGCTTCAGAGTGTTGAATATTTCCAAGTGTTGAAAGTTTCTGTGTTGAACATTTCAGAGTGTTGAACGTTTCCGAGTGTTGAATGTTTCATAATTGACTGTTTGCAAGTGTTGAATGTTTCTGTGTGAAGAATGTTTCCATGTGCCGAAAGTTTCTGAGTGTTGAATATTTCCAAGTGTTGAAAGTTTCTGAGTGTTGAAAGTTTCCGAGTGTTGAATGTTTCTGAGTGTTGAATGTTTCCCAGTGTTGACTATTTCTGAGTGTTGATTCTTTCTGTGTTCAACGTTTGAGTGTTGAATATTTCAGGAATTGACTGTTTGCAAGTGTTGAATGTTTCTGTGTGAAGAATGTTTCCATGTGCTGAAAGTTTCTTAGTGTTGAATGTTTCCGAGTGTTAATACTTTCCGTGTGTTCAACGTTTGAGTGTTGAATGTTTCAGAATTGACTGTTTCAAAGTGTTGAATGTTTCTGTGTGAAGAATGTTTCCATGTGCTGAAAGTTTCTTAGTGTTGAATGTTTCTGAGTCTTGATCCCAGTTGAAGAAGCAAGTCAACAGGGTTTGTGACTTAGGCTTCCATGACAACGTTCCAGTTAAAACACATGGTTTTTATGTTTTTGTTTCAGAAAACGTTCAGGTTTACACAGCGACACTCTCAAAACGACTTTTATAAACTGTTTATGAAATGTTGGTCCAGCAGTTGGTGCTGTTGTTAGTGTTTGTAGTGAGAGCACACATACACACACACACACACACACACACACACACGCAGCAGAGAACAACACTGACACGAACAAGAGAAGAACACAGATGAAACCAGAGGAACACCGTCCGCGTTTTACCTTCAGATAGAAACACGACGGCGAGCAGCGGCTCACTCGGCCGACATGTCGCTCTACCGCCAGCCACTCAAACAACCCGCAAGTAATTACAGTCGGTTTCAGCCGGAGCTTGAAGGTTTTAGCTGCAACGATCCACCAAACAGGAAGCATCACAAAAGGCTCAGCACAGAGATCCACGGTAATCCTTTCAAAATGGCTTATTTCCCGATGACATTTCAGAGCGGTGCTGCGGAACCGACGCCCCTCTGAGAGACGACGTGACTCCAGAGCAGCTCGTCACTGAGTCAACGAGAGGAAACGGTCATGTGACTGATAAATTAACGTGTTGTGACACACCTGCCAGGAGAACACTCTGTCAACTCTATGGTGATGGATGTTAGAGGAGGAAGATGCTCTATAATCTGTTAGAGGAGGAAGGTGCTCGTTAATCTGATGTTAGAGGAGGACGATGCTCTATAATCTGATGTTAGAGGAGGACGATGCTCCATAATCTGATGTTAGAGAAGGAAGATGCTCTATAATCTGATGTTAGAGGAGGAAGATGCTCTATAATCTTATGTTAGAGGAGGAAGATGCTCTATAATCTGTTAGAGGAGGAAGATGCTCTATAATCTGTTAGAGGAGGAAGGTGCTCTATAATCTGATGTTAGACGAGGACGATGTTCTATAATCTGATGTTAGAGAAGGACGATGCTCTATAATCTGTTAGAGGAGGTAGATGCTCTCTAATCGGATGTCAGAGGCGGAAGATGCTCTATAATCTGCTAGAGTAGGAAGATGCTCTATAATCTGATGTTAGAGGGGGAAGATACTCTATAATCTGATGTTAGTGGAGGAAGATGCTCTATGATCTGTTAGAGGAGGTAGATGCTCTCTAATCGGATGTCAGAGGAGGAAGATGCTCTATAATCTGCTAGAGTAGGAAGATGCTCTATAATCTGATGTTAGAGGGGGAGATACTCTATAATCTGATGTTAGTGGAGGAAGATGCTCTATGATCTGTTAGAGGAGGTAGATGCTCTCTAATCGGATGTCAGAGGAGGAAGATGCTCTATAATCTGTTAGAGGAGGTAGATGCTCTCTAATCGGATGTCAGAGGAGGAAGATGCTCTATAATCTGCTAGAGGAGGAAGATGCTCTATAATCTGATGTTAGAGGCGGAAGATGCTCTATAATCTGATGTTAGAGGGGGAAGATACTCTATAATCTGATGTTAGGGGAGGAAGATGCTCTATGATCTGATGTTAGAGGGGGAAGATGCTCTATAATCTGATGAGAGAAGGAAGATGCTCTTGCCCTCAGTGTCTTGCCCAAGGACACTTCGGAATGTAGGCAGGCAGAGATGGGAAGCAAACCTGCAACCTTCCGATTGGGATACGACCGCTCCACCAACCGAGCCACGCCACCCCCACGAATTATCAACGAATAAAAATGATGGCCGTCGACCACTTCCTGGACCGACTCGGCAGTTCCACCAGAACCAGGACAGACACAGAGGAATGGTACAGTGACGCCTGCAGAACCAGGGTCCAGACAGACCCGGATGATTGACCTGGACCAGGACAGTCTACCTGGACCAAAACCAGCATGAAGTCCGTGGAGTCGCTGACAGACAAACACAGACTAACGTCAGATGAACAGGAGCCTTCGGGGTCGGCGGGGCGAAGCACTGCTCCACCATGTCGGCGCTGGTTTCGAAGGCCGAGTCCAACTGGAGAATCGTCCGGTTGAAGCAGGACGGGCGGAGGATTATTTCCGTCCCGCTCCACAGCGTCATACCGAGCGGCAGTCTGTGGTTCTGCAGTGTCGTGGCAAACGACCAGCGAGCCGCTCGCCACTCCGTTCGCCGTTGCAGGAGCCACGTGACGTCAGCGGCACAGGAAGCCGGTGCCAGGGAACTTCCTGCCGCGCGGCGGAGGCCGACATATGTCGCAGCAAAAGGCCGTGGCCAGAAGTCACTCCTCACGGAGGAAGGGGGGAGGGGGGGAGAGATATCCCGCTCCAGAACTCGTGTACTGCGTGGTGTTGCGTCACTCGGCCGTTGCCGCGGCACGAGGACCTGAACGTCCTTCAGTGTTTCCATCAGTCTGGCTGCCGCCCAACTCCCCTCCACCGCCGCGTCCTTCAAACGACCTTCAGGCGTCCGCCGAGACGTTTCCTCGCCCTCACGCTCCACCGTGTCCTCCGCAGCTCTGGATCGGACGCTCCCAGCTGCGTCAGCTTCCCACCGAGGCAGGCGCCAAATTACAAACACCAAATGTTACATCTTGGGTCGGGACAACAAAAAGGTTAGCAGTTGGCATCCTGATGTTCACCGTCAGCGTCCTGAGGTTAGCGGCGAGCTTCACTACTTCACTACTACTTACCCACAATGCATCTCGCTCCAGAGCGGTACTTATTGTTTCAGGCTAAGCTGGGCAGGAATTCAGCACGACTCTGGTGGTTCTGGACGGGTCCCCAGCGGGTTTCAGCCGGAGGATCTAATCTGGGCCTTCGGCAGGTCAGCTTCACTCAGTGGCTCTAATCTTGTTTAGGACGACAGACTATTATTGCGAACTCCTGTTCACCACGCTGAGGCTCACCGCCTCAGACTCACAGAATCACAGACTATTCTGATTGGAGGAGGTGGAGGAGGAGGAGGAGGAGGAGGAAGACAAAAATACCTGGATGTTTATGATTGAAGTAGCACACAACGGTCTTTAATCTGATGTTAGAGGAGGAAGATGCTCTATAATAAACACGATGTTGGTTCTCTCTTTGCTCCCTCCATGTTAACCCCATCATGACCTTCTGACCTTCAGGACTCAGTCACTGAGCCGATGAAAATCCAGTGTCGTTGCAATCAGAGGCTTTGTTCTGCTGCAGCGTCAAGTGAGGAGCAAACATGAGATCAGAGGTTCTCTTTCCTCTGAATCGCCGTGTTAGAAACATGTTGCTGTTACTTCTCTGCGTTTATTTATCCTCCGTCCTGCACCGCCTCGTCCTGCACCGCCTCGTCCTGCACCGCCTAGTCCTGCACCGCCTCGTCCTGCACCGCCTCGTCCTGCACCGCCTCATCCTGCACCACCTCCAAATCAAATCAAATCAAACTTTATTTATAGAGCACTTTTCATACAAATATACATGCAAGTCAGTGCTTCATATAAAATAAAAATGTAAAAAAATAGAAATAAAATAGAAACACACACATGCACACACTCAACCACACACCCACCCACACACCCACCCTAACGGCCCGTAACAGAATATAAAAACTGATCTAAGAATGATGTAAGAATGGCCAGGCACCTCTGGTACCGCCTCTAGTACCGCCTCTGGTACCGCCACTGGTACTGCCTCTGGTACCGCCTATGGTACCGCCTCTAGTACCGCCTCTGGTACCGCCACTGGTACTGCCTCTGGTACCGCCACTGGTACCGCCTCTAGTACCGCCTCTGGTACCGCCACTGGTACTGCCTCTGGTACTGCCTCTGGTACAGCCTATGGTACTGCCTCTGGTACCACCTCCACCTCTGATACCACCTCCTGACAGCAGCTCATCCCTCTGGAAGTAGCATTAGCATTAGCCTATAGCAGCAATTAGCCTTAGCATGAGCCAGCTCCTCATTAGTCACAAATGCTTCCTCACATGGATTTACTGGCCCTTACTTCATACTTAACATGACCTGGTTATATAACACACACACACACACACACACACACACACACACACACACACACACACACACACACACACACACACACACACACTGACACACCAGGTGAACGTGTGGCAAAGTTCTTCATCAATAGAAGTGAGCGCTACTCATCCTTCCTGTTTACCCAGACCCCTCCACCCCCACCCCCACCCCCACCTCCACCCCCTACCCCCCCTGCTGTGCTGCTGTTCATTCCAGCAAACAGTACGTTATTACACTGAATAAAGTTCCCTCCACCGCCTCCAGGGAGAGCCGCTCAGGGTCACAGACACACTGACAGATGAGGAATTCTGGCCGACGGACTAAAGGTGCGTCGGCCTCATGAAAAGTTAAAACCTCGTTGTTTTACGCTGCAGGTCAGACCAAAGAAGAAAATGGAAAGGAAAGAACTGGAGCCGGACGCTGAGACGCTGAGATGCTGAGACGCTTAACATTCTGAAAATGATGCAGAAACTTTGCTCTGATTGGCTCTACTGAGCATGTGCATAAGAACTTGTTACTACCAACGCGGTGACTAGGAACGACACAAATGTTTAGCATTTTCACTGGAAACAGGTTCTCATATTCCTGTGGTTATCGTCGGTGGTTGGGTCGGTATGGTTGATTTGAACAGAACGAACGGTACCTGGTCGTCTGTCAGGTGGACTGAGAAACGTGTGTTGACTGAATGAGCTGTCCAGCTGTGTCCTGCTCCGACCTCGGCCTGAGTCGTTTTCCAGTCAGGAGGAGGTGAAGAGAGAGAAGAACCGGATGCTTGAGGAGGTTGCTGGACCCTTCACCAAAGTATTTTCTGTCCCGTCACTGAGAAGGACGGGGAGTTAAGTGATCTGCCTCCGCTGTCACTCACTGCCTTCATTCCTTTCAGCTTCTCGAGGAAACCCAGTGTCTGTCGACTCGTCTTGGCCTCAGGTTAGAGGAGTTTCAAGCTGTTGGCGGCTGACGACCAGCCGGATCGCTGTGTTCTGGGGCTCTCTGAGCCACGGTACCACCGATGTTTTGAATTAACTGGTTCCCCTGGTAACTGGTGCCCGGCTTCGTCCTTCCCCTTTTCACGCTTAATGTTCAGAAATTCGACCAAAGACCATAGCTGTCCTGGAGAATGCCGTTTACCACATTTCTGTTAAAGTATCGTAGCATTTGTTTGCTTATTTTAACCTCAGCTGCTGCTAACGACTGGTGGAAGAAGTCACCAGCGAACAGGGACACCAGGGAAACCGAAACACCGTAAAGTGAAGCTCCATCATAACGATACACATTCTGTAATATTATTAATAAATATATATAAAGATATACTATTTAATTTATTATTTGCGCTGATGGGAAAAAAACTAAGATGACTCCGCCCGCGCTCCGGTTGTACTATAGTGTGATGGAAAACGTCCAAGAAGGACTCGAGTGGCAAAGTGAGTAGGGCCGAGTAGGGACTCATGGAAAATTTCCTCTCAGACGCCTATCGACGGTTTCCTCTGGACGACGGTAGAGTCGCCGGCTGGTGCGACTCTGCTGTTGCTGAAATCTTTTCCAGGATGAAGGAGTCCTGATTTATTGGCGTTTGCTCGTCGGTCCGTTTGAACGAGCCGGATAATAACTGGAATGTGGTGAAGGATCAATAATCCCTGTACTGAAGCTGACTCGGTCCATCTCTGCCACATTAATACTGACACCTTCATTAATCACAGTTAAGAGACGAGAAGGCTTCAGTCTGATGCCTCCACAGTCTGCTTTATTAAATGTTTCTAATCAGGAACCGTCCATGAAGCTGTCGTCTTTCTAAAAATATTGATCTATGCCTGCGATGCATTGGCAAGAGTCACTTTTCTGCTATTTAATCTCATATAGGATGATCAGTGGGGGTTTCCATCAAGCCTTCATTAAAGCTCGGAGCCACGAATGCTAATAAGATTTCAGTTTCTATTAACCATAAGCGGTTTATTAAGATTAATCAAGGCCATTAGCTCCCATTCATAAGCCATTGCTTCGGCCTTTCAGCTCATTCCAGTGTTCAGGTGCCGAAGTGGCTGAGAAGCGTTCAATAATTGCCCGCAGATCGGTTCGGAGTCGTTAATGAGCCTTTGAGCCGGCAGGTCGTGAAAAGTCTTTCTGATGTGATTCTCCACTGGAGATGAGCTGCGAGACCATAATTAATTCAGCGGCAGATTATTTACATCGTCGTCCGCAGACGGAGCTCACGCCCCTGAACTGAAACAGCAAAATCATTTTCAGTCCACTTCATGAACGTCGACGGTAAAAAGCACCGGGGTCACCTTGGTGCTTGCAGAGGGAAGGACTTCACACGCTTCTATCTTCTGCCTTGTCTTTTACCTCCAGTTGTTCTGAGGACAAACAAGAGACACGACTCCGTTTACTGCAGTGAGAAAGCAACGCTTTCTTTTTCTTTTGGGTTCAACTGCACTTTATCGTCTTCAGAGTTACATTACTACCGTCTGCTGGTTCTGTCTATCGACATGGTTTCTCTCTTCCTCATCAGTCCTGGAGGTCCTGGAGGTCCTGGAGGTCCTGGAGGCCTGCAGAGACAGAGCCTGATAGAGACAGAGCCTGATAGAGACAGAGCCTGATAGAGACAAAGCCTGATAGAGACAGAGCCTGATAGAGACAAAGCCTGATAGAGACAGAGCCTGATAGAGACAGAGCCTGATAGAGACAAAGCCTGATAGAGACAAAGCCTGATAGAGACAGAGCCTGATAGAGACAGAGCCTGATAGCAGCCTGGACAGAAGATCGGTCCAAAAAGATGGAGACTCAGAACTGAGTGCCGGGACATTTAGAGGAAGTGATGTAGAGGAAGTGACGGGGATGAAGTGACATAGAGGTAGTGATGTAGAGGTAGTGACGTAGAGGTAGTGATGTAGAGGTAGTGTTGTAGAGGTAGTAATCTAGAGGTAGTGATGTAGAGGAAGTCACATAGAGGTAGTGACATAGAGGTAGTGATGTAGAGGAAGTGACGTAGAGGAAGTGATACTCTGATCTCGGCTGGTCAGCCTGACCTGCAGGACTCGACAGAAGATCAAACTTTATTTTGATTAAACAAATCCGTGTGTCATTTGATTTTCTGGACGATCTGGAAGTGAAGACGTCGGAAACAAATGAAGGGCGTTTGGAAAGCTGCTGTGTTCCTCCAGAAGCACGTGGGCCAACCCTTATCTCCAGGAAGCAGCTCCAGCGGTGTAAACAGGCTGTTTGGGGATGAAAGCCGCGCCGCTGGACTTTATCTGCAGCATCGAGCCTTGAAGGACTTCAACTTCTGCTCCAAGTGTGAAAGGCTGAAGAAAGAAAGAGCCGCCCGCCGTTTCTTATCTCATCTGTCTGGGTGGCAAAACAGCATGGTGCTAAAAACCCCCACCACAAGCTCCTCCCCCCCAGCAGTGTGGTTCCATGCTGCCCCCCCCCCCCCCCCCCCCCCCGGTAGCACACTTAACACAAGCAGCACCTTCGCTCGCGGCTCAAGGTCAAAGCGTTTGCAGAGAAGACAGATGAAACGCCGTGCGGCGGCGGCCACGCGGTGATAGCGCCATCCCTCTGAATTTGCAGCTATGGATGACGGCCGGCGTTCGCCGGCAGAACGAAGACGTGATGAATGAGTCTGCAGCCGCCGGAGGAGCCACTTAGTGTCTGTGTGTGCGTGTAAGTGTGTGTGTGTGTGTGTGTGTGTGTGTGTGTGTGTGTGTGTGTGTGTGTGTGTGTGTGTGTGTGTGTGTGTGTGTGTGTGTGTGTGTGTGTGTGTGTGTGTGTGTGTGTGTGTGTGTGTGTGTGTGTGTGTGTGTGTGTGCGTATGTAGTTGTAATTCGTCAACATGATTGCACACTGACCCGCCGCAGGCCCCGTTTCCATGGCAACGTTTCAGGTGGAAAAGAATCATTTTAATTTCAGAGAAGTTTCACGTTGACTCGGCAAAGTTCTGAGAACGACGTCGGTTTACACGGGAACGACAGAAAGGCTGAAACCGAAGTCGTTAGCATGTCGTTCTCTGAGTGGATGTGCGTGTTTCTGTAATGAAACCACACACACACACACACACACACACACACACACACACACACACACTGTGACTGATGACTGTCAAAATAAAACCATCACGTTGGATTGTTTTTAAGGTTGACTGTCAAAATAAAAGTACCACTTTCGGTAAGACTTGTTAAAATGTTGGGGTTGAAGTCAGTCTGCCGGAATGGATGTAATGTTATGGAACTCTCGTGGGTGTGTGTGTGTGTGTGTGTGTGTGTGTGTGTGTATGTGTGTGTGGTATTAAGAATATACTGACGGTCTTTGTTTCTGTGCAAATTGAATAAAGACTCTCGCACGCCCCCCACCCCACCACCCCCCCACTCCACCCACCCCACCCACCCCACCCGCAGGGCGAGGGCTCTAACTTCCTGCAGCTGGGCTCGTCGATGGAGCAGCAGGTCAACGGGATGTTCAAGGTGATGGAGGAGTATAACTGGGACAGCTTCGTGGTGGTGACCAGCCTGTACCCGGGCTACGAGGCCTACGTGGACTACATCAAGTCCTTCACCGACACCAGCTACTTCCTGTGGGAGGTGCAGGACGTGCTGACCTTCGACATGTCGGCCGACAGCACCAACGACCTCCGGGCGCGGCGGCTGCTGCAGCAGATCGACGCCCAGGTGCTGCTGGTGTACTGCTCCCACGAGGAGGCGCAGTACCTGTTCTCCATGGCGGGGGAGGCGGGGCTTCTGGGACCGGGCTACATCTGGATCCTGCCCAGCATGGCGGTGGGGAACCCTGACGTCCTGCCGCCGGACAGCTTCCCCGTGGGCCTGATCAGCATCATCACCGACCGCTGGCGGATGAGCCTGAGGAAGAGGGTGCGCGACGGCGTGGCCATCGTGGTCAAGGGCGTGGAGAGCTTCCGCAAGCAGAGAGGCTTCGTACCCGAAGGCCACAACGACTGCCACAACCCCGCCAAGATGGCGCCGACCAACGACACGCTGTTCAGGTGAGACACGCACCGACGCCTGGTTACTCGGTTCAGAGCCGGCGGTGGCGTCGAGGGTAACCATGGTTACACGGTGTTTAGACACCGATACTCCAGTCAGCAATGTGAATAGGCGCCTCCGAATCCCCCATGATGCACCACTCAACAGGAGCCACCAGCCATATAATCTGATGTTAGAGGAGGAAGATGCTCTATAATCTGGATGTTAGAGGAGGAAGATGCTCTATAATCTGATGTTAACGGAGGAAGATGCTCTATAATCTGATGTTAGAGGAGGAAGATGCTCTATAATCTGATGTTAGAGCAGGGAGATGCTCTATAATCTGATGTTATAGGAGGAAGATGCTCTATAATCTGATGTTAGAGCAGGAAGATGCTCTATAATCTGATGTTAGAGTAGGAAGAAGCTCTAAAATCTGGATGTTAACTGAGGAAGATGCTCTATAATATGATGTTAGAGGAGGAAGATGCTCTATAATCTGATGTTAGAGGATGAAGATGCTCTATAATCTGGTGTTAGAGGAGGAAGACGCTCTATAATCTGATGTTAGAGGAGGAAGATGCTCTATAGTCTGATGTTAGAGGAGGAATATGCTCTATAATCTGGATGTTAGAGGAGGAAGATGCTCTATAATCTGGATTTTAGAGGAGGGAGATGCTCTATAATCTGATGTTAGAGCAGGAAGATGCTCTATAATCTGATGTTAGCGCAGGGAGATGCTCTATAATCTGATGTTAGAGCAGGAAGATGCTCTATAATCTGGAGCTGAGATCATCTCCATACATGCAGGCAGCTCTCAGATAGAGAAGCTCACTCTCTAAACACACTTATGCTAATTTCAGCTCCAGTGGAAACGAGATAAGGCTCATTTTACTTTCAGTGTTTTGATGCTCCAAAATGATCTAAATGAAATTTCAAAATGTCCGACGCCGTTATGTTTTCCATGTTGATGGCAGTGGGCGTGTCCTCCGTGATTGGTGATCGCAGAACAGTTTCTCCACAGATTAGCAGGTTGAGATTAGTCGTCTACGACTGTGCATGAAGTTAACTCCTCCTCCATTAACAGGATTGATATACACAATTAAAACACAAGATTCACATCTGCTGATTTAAATGGACGTTGGACATGAAGGACGGAGCGTCTTTTAAATTCAACCCGAGTGCTGAACTCTGAGGAGGCAGCAGCTGGACGCAACACCTCCTCCAACACCTCCACACATCATCCACTCCTCTCCTCCATCAGGAGGGCGCAGGAGCAGGAGTAGGAGTAGCAGTAGCAGTAAGAGTAAGAATAGGAGTAGGAGTAGGAATAAGAGTAGGAATAGGAGTAAGAGTAGGAGTAGGAGTAGGAGTAGGAGTAGGAGTAGGAGTAAGAGTAAGAGTAAGAGTAAGAGTAAGAGTAAGAGTAGGAGTAGGAGTAGGAGTAGGAGTAGGAGTAGGAGCAGGAGCAGGAGCAGGAGCAGGAGCAGGAGCAGGAGCAAGAGCAAGAGCAAGAGCAAGAGCAGGAGCAGGAGCAGGAGCAGGAGCAGGAGCAGGAGCAGGAGCAGGAGCAGGAGCAGGAGCAAGAGCAAGAGCAAGAGCAAGAGCAGGAGCAGGAGCAGGAGCAGGAGTAGGAGTAGGAGTAGGAGTAGGAGGGATTCCTCCGTCTACACCAAAGGAGTCTAAACTCCACCCACGGTCCAGCTCCGCCCGTCATTCCTTTTTAATCAGCCTGCAGCAAATTCCAATAATATCCTGGATTATGGTCCAACATGAAACTCTCCTTGGCTCCACAGTTTCAGACAGCGAAGCTCCAGCCGTCGTTCAGACGGTCAATTTTTTTTTTAAATACGAGGGAAAAAAAGGGTAGAGGGTGAGGCGAGGTTTCACTTTAATCCAACATGAGGCCCGCGGACCAGAACCCGTCGCTAAACACTCCAATCAGGGCCGGGGATTTGACCTGGAAAAAAGACAAGAACCAAGTAAAAAAAAAAAAATGTCTTCCTTTCCCTTCCTGTTTACACGACGCGGTGCCATGGCACCTCGTCCTCACTCGACCGGAGTCTTCTGAAAGCAGCTCCTGGCGAGGGGCGGGCTCACCTGATAATGAGATCACGGCGCGTTAGCAGATTAGCGGGCCGTCGCGCCGGCCTGGCTGCTGGCGGCGAGCTTTCATCACCTCCGCGGGAAGCAGGCGGAGGTGAGAGTGAGCGGCGCGGCGGCTCCACGTTCACACCGCCATGACGCAACCGCGGTGAAAAGTGTTCTCAGGCAGCGGCCGGGACGCCTCGGGTCCTTCACTCACCGCCCTGCCGCACCAGCCACTGTCACACTGTAATCACATTACTTCTGGAGTTACCCCACGGAATCAGATCAGTTTTATTTAAATTGTTTCATTGATACTTTTAGCTACTTTGTAATATCTAGTGTTCATGTTTCTTTCAATGTAGAATCTATTTGTGAAGTAAAAGAAACTCTTCCACTGTACATAGAATTAGATATTGTAGAGCATCTTCCTCCTCTAACATCAGATTTCAGCACCAGTGACAGTTCATAGCCTTGAACCCAGATTTCAGCACCAGGGACAGTTCATAGTGTCGAACCCAGATTTCAGCACCAGGGACAGTTCATAGTGTCAAACCCAGATTTCAGCACCAGGGACAGTTAATACTATTGAACCCAGATTTCAGCACCAGGGACAGTTCATAGTGTCGAACCCAGATTTCAGCACCATGGACAGTTCATACTATTGAACCCATATTCCAGCACCAGGGACATATCATAGTCTTGAACCCAGATTTCAGCACCAGGGACAGTTCATAGTGTCGAACCCAGATTTCAGCACCAGGGACAGTTCATACTATTGAACACAGATTTCAGCACCAGGGACAGTTCATAGTGTCGAACCCTGATTTCAGCACCAGGGACAGTTCATACTACTGAACCCAGATTTCAGCACCAGGGACAGTTCATACTATTGAACCCAAATTTCAGCACCAGGGACAGTTCATAGTCTTGAACCCAGATTTCAGCACCAGGGACAGTTCATAGTGTCGAACCCTGATTTCAGCACCAGGGACAGTTCCTGTGGGTTTTCCTTTCCGGCTGTTGGTCAAAATACCACGGTGCACTACGTTTCAGGCAAACGGGGCTGCAGTGGCTCCCAGGAACCTTGTAAACCTGGCATTAGGTTCAATCTAGAGTTAAACACGGTAACATCTGGGAGTTTTCTCAGAGTGTTGCCCAACTCTGGTTCATTAACGGTCATAAACGGCACCAACCAGAGTTTCATTCGGCCAGCAGAGACTCGGCCCACAGCTGACGAGTGTCGGCCTGTCAGCTGCCGCCGGCGCCCTCCACGTGTCACCGTACACTTCAGAAACGCGGCGCTTTTTTAAACGCCGGTGTTTGTTTTTGTCCTCAGGCACATGCTGAACGTAACGTGGGAACACAACGACTTCTCCTTCAACGCCAACGGCTACCTGGTGAACCCGTCCATGATCATCATCACTCTGGACCGGGAGAGACAGTGGGACAAGGTGAGTCTGCTACTTCCTGCTACGTTGCTGCTTGTACTCAGATTACTCAAATGCAACTAACTCTCAATTTGAGGCACACAGTACAGTGTGGGCCAACCCTACAATCTGGATGTTAGAGGAAGATGCTCTAGAGATGTTTTATAATCTGGATGTAAGACAAGGAAGATGCTCTATAATCTGGAAAAGTGAAATACCTACTAGAAGAAGAAAATACTGGATTGGTAGCTGGATTAGCTTTGTCAGCAGGATTACATAACGGATCAATGATTTCTCTTCCGCGCAAACACCTCTTGCTCTGCGATGTTTGTTCACCAACAACGGAGGTCACAAAGTAAAACAGCCCAGATTATCAGATTGGTGTCGTCGGCCAAACACCGGAACAGGAAGGTTCAGGAAGTTAAACGATCTGAAGTGAAGGAAGCGGAGGACACGAGGAGGACGACAGATAAGAAACAACAGAAACAGATAAAACTACATCAAATAAAATGCGCAATATAATCGCTAAAAGCACTGGTTGGTAGAAAGACGTGCCAGATTATAATCTCTATAAAGATAAATTGTGGCGACCGCAAAACAAAAACACAGACATTAGTAATGGTGGTGTCGTTAACGATGCTGAAGCTGAATTCTGGTCTGAAGAAGAAATGACGAAAGATGAAAGCGATGGAGTCGTTCCGCCACTCTGACCTTCACCTGAACCTTCCAGAGCAGATTTTATTTCAACGTCTGGGAGGGAGTCTCAGTTTCCACCTGAGAAAAAGTCAGACGTTTCATTTCTCCGCTGAACTTCCTGCTGCCCCGCGGCGCTTTCCCCTCGCCGGACTCAAAATCAATCAAACGCTCTGATTGCCTTTTCACGCCGCTCATGTCCGAGTCGGCCGCGTCCCGACTGGCGGAGCGATGGAGTGATGGAGTGACAGAGCAACGGAATGACAGAGTGACGGAGTGATGGGCCGATGGAGTGACGGAGCAACGGAATGACTGAGCAACGGAAAGACAGGCCAAGGGAGTAACGGAATGAATGAGCGACTTAACAACAGGCCAAAGGAGCAACGGAGCAATGGAGCAACGGAATGAATGAATAACCTCCAGCTGACCTTTAACCTCCAGCTGAACTTTAACCTCCAGCTGAACTTTAACCTCCAGCTGACCGTTAACCTCACTTATAAGTCCATCTGAGACAGAACCTAGTGGAGAGGAGACGCCTCCACTTCCTGTCACTAACAATGGTAACGGGCGTTTATCTGGAATCACGTTTCTCCAGCGGAGGAAAGAAACACGTTGTTCTCCTGGATCAACAACAGACGGAGACGCGTTTGTCCAGCTGACCGTCGAGGTTTTCAGCTCCACCGGAAGTTAAAGAAGTTCAGAGTCTGACTGACTTCACTTCCTCAAACCGCTTCTGCCTCGCTGGTGACCAGACGGCACGGTGGTGCAGTGGTTAGTGTGGTGACTCACAGTCAAATGTCTGGTTTTTAATCTTCGTTTGTTGCTTTTCAACCTTCGTTTGGTTTTTTTTACCTTCATTTGTTGGTTTTCAACCTTCATTTGTTTGTGTTTAACCTTCGTTTGTTTGTTTTCAACCTTTGTTGGTTTTCAACCTTCGTTTGTTGGTTTTCAACCTTCGTTTGTTGATTTGTAACCTTCATTTGATGGTTTTTAACCTTCGTTTGTTGTTTTTTAACCTTTGTTTGTTGGTTTTCAACCTTCGTTTGTTGATTTGTAACCTTCATTTGATGGTTTTTAACGTTGGTTTGTTGGTTCTTAACCTTGGTTTGTTGGTTTTTAACCTCCGTTTGTTGGTTTTCAACCTTTGTTTGTTGGTTTTCAACCTTTGTTTGTTGATTTATAACCTTCATTTGATGGTTTTTAACCTTCGTTTGTTGTTTTTTAACCTTCGTTTGTTAGTTTTCAACCTTTGTTTGTTGGTTTTCAACCTTCATTTGTTGGTTTTTAATCTTCGTTTGTTGGTTTTAAACCTTCGTTTGTTGCTTTTCAACCTTTGTTTATTGGTTTTCAACCTTTGTTTGCTGGTTTTTAACCTTCATTTGATCGTTTTTCACCTTCGTTTGTTGCTTTTCAATCTTTGTTTGTGGTTTATTAACCTTCATTTGTTGGTTTTTAACCTCCGTTTGTTGGTTTTAAACCTTCGTTTGTTGCTTTTCAATCTTTGTTTATTACTTTTCAACCTTGGTTTGTTGGTTTTTAACCTTTGTTTGTGGACTTTGAGGCCTCAGGCAGCAGACTGTTTAAAACTCACTAACAAACAGGTCACGGCTCCCTCCAATAATTCAACTTGAACTGTTTAATCCCATCTCCATTACACATTGAGCTTTCTGGCGAATGCTCATTTCCGCCGCCCAACACAAGCCGTCCAATCAGAGCAGCTCGCCGGTGAAGCAGCACCGAGCTGGAATTGATCTACTGCATTACAAGTAGAATCGTCTCTCACGTCCCCGCAGACCCCGAATCAATTTCCTCTCAAGTGTCTGAACTCAGCCCCAATCTGTGGAACACGCCGGAGCCTCGCGGCCGCGACAGGCTGGAGGCGACGCGCAGGGAACGACCGGCCAAAACATTACTACCACCTGCTGATCCTCTGGACTTATTGTATCTGCACCGTCACCAGTACATCCTTTAAGCCCTCCATGGAGATTTGACCATGAAATGTGTCAAAATTAGTTTAAAAAAACAGATAAAGGTATTCTATAAATATATCCTGGGCAAGTTCTGGAGTCGTAAAAACTTCCAGAGTCATTCTGAAGCAGTTAAACCAGTCAGAAAAAAAACATTTCACCCTCAATCCACCAGCATGGACAGTTGATCTGATTCAGTTTCTTCTAGAGGCTTCACACTCGTGACTGGTAGTAGTACTGCGATATGGTCATACTGTGCTGAGGTAATACTATGATAAGGTATAACATTAATATGGTATTCAATTACCTCGTGGTAAATAAAATAGTATCAGTCTCTTTACTATCAAAAGAAAGAAATCTGCAGCAGATGTATCTCTACAGGGGCCAAATATATGAGTAAATATCATTTCTGGACTGTGTAAATAATGACTTTGTGCCGCAGTTGTGTCTTGTTGAGTTTGAGTCTTTGCTTACAACAACACTGCAGCATAGAGATGTATAAAGCACATAATCACATGCTGCCTCATCACATCCAGGACAGGTTCAAAAACAAAGAAAGTCCATCTGACCTCAGAGACTCATCTGGCTCTGACAAACAACAAATGTGAGAACTGGTCTGAAGAGTAGATGTGTTCCTGTCAGGGGGGGGTTCAGCTTTGGAACGTCTGGATGACTCTTCAAAAGATCCTTTAAGACCAATGTCATAGAAAAATATATTGCTCGTGAATAAACAGCAGCAGACTGAGTCAATCCCCCCTCAATAACTTTTTTATAGCTACAAAAACCATGTTACCATGCAGAAATGCAGTATAAAACTCATTTGCATCACAGATGTGGTGTAGCCAGAATAAATACCTTTAGGAATGAAAACGATCCAAGTTCACGTCTCTTCTCCTGCTGCATAGAAAACTGCTGCTTTTCCAGAACCTTCTGGGTCGAGGAGGGAGACAAACGTCAACTTTTCCTGGTCTTGAAAATAATAAAATGGTATATAATATAATCCTGAATCCTGCCATGGGGTTTGTAGTGAACGCTAGTAAATTGTACCAGACTTGGACTCAGAGTGGTGCGTTCAGTGACCTCCAGGAAAATTCCATCTTCATAATTATTTTGACAATAAATCTGCAACCAAACGTCTTTCTCTTCTCCTTCAGTCATTGTAGGTTGATAAAACCCCTATTAAACAAACAACTATATTTTTATTCATGCAGCTGCTACAGATGCAGCTAGCTAGCGCTGGAGAGTGAACTCTCTGACCAGCCAATCAGAGGGCTGGAATACACTGACGTCACACTAGGCCTGATAGAAGGCCCAGCGTGATTGGTTGTGATTGGATGAAACAGCCACTAGTTTCACTCTGCAGACGCCTGCAGAACTGAATCTGAAGGCCTCAGGCAGATTTCTTTACCCGGTAACAGATGACAGATGAAATGTGATTGGTTAAAAGCTTTAATGTGGAAGTACATGTCTGGAAGCAGCACAGCCGGGGAGAAGTGATGAGAAGAAGCAGACAGACCATTTGGAATTATTTAATAAGTATTCATGGACTAAATATAATCCACATCATTATGTGATCAGATCTTTGAGGCCTGCAGAGAAGCCTTGAAGGCCTTGAAGGCCTGACGGTCTGCCAGTGATGAAATGTATTATTATGTCGTTCACTTTATATACGAAGCTTCATTCAGAGTCTGATGTCTTGCAGTTTTGCTACATCTTGTATTTTTATTTGTTGTTAGAGTTAGGCGAAACAAGTGTTGAACTTCAGCCTAAACCCTTTCGCTTTGTAAAATTGTTAATCTGTGAAATAAAAACTGATTTTTCTTATTTTATGTTTTGTTGAACACTGACCGAAGAAATAAAAAAAGAAAATAATTAAAACCTTAAACAAGTTGTCACTTGAAGCAAAGAGGTGAACCAGGCATTATATTGAGGCTCTGGATGAGTCTTAAGAGTCCAGTACGAGTCTTTAGAGTCCAGTACGAGTCTTACGAGGCCAGTACGAGTCTTTAGAGTCCAATACGAGTCTTTAGAGTCCAATATGATTCTTTAGAGTCCAGTACGAGTCTTGAGAGTCCAGTACGAGTCTTGAGAGTCCAGTACAAGTCTTTACAGTCCAGTATGAGTCTTGAGAGTCCAGTATGAGTCTTTAGAGTCCAGTACGAGTCTTTAGAGTCCAGCACAAGTCCAGGAAGGAAGCACTGCTCAAAGCCTCCCAGGTTCATAGAATTAAGTTCAAGAAGAGATCGACTGTTCCGTCACTGCTGATACTCATCAATTAACATGACACCATATAGCTCGCTGACTGATCTCACCATTACACCAGTGGAAACTTGAATCTGAATCCCTCCAGAGAAAGTTGTACCTCAGATGGCCTCGCTGCTTCAAAGTGTTTTCACTCGGCGGCAGCGGGACGGGGAAATGACTTGAGGCCGAACTGGACAATAGGAGTCTTTTTACTTTGTACAAACTGGCGGACAGAGAATCATGAATGGAATGCTGGTTCTCCGACATGTACGCACACCACCACCGCCGCCGATTCATCAGTTTATTTTGTTTACCGTCTCAGGACCGACTGTGACGTTATTGTGTGTGGAGGCTTCATGTCAGCTCACACACTGAGGAGCATCAGTGGAGCGAACACTCAATCATTCAGTCCTTCGTTGGTTCGTTGACACAGCCCAACCTAGTGACGACCAGGAACCATGACAACCAGCGACCATCACTGGTCATAATGTTGCGGCTGACTGGAGAAGAAGAGCCTCGCCACCCTCCCTTTTTCATGATTACCCACAATGCATTGCTGTGCTGAGTGTCACTGCTGAAACTAATTAGCCATCTGGAGTTTGGTGCAGAGATTCTTCACTGCCTTGTGCCCCCTCCCCACCCCCCCCACCCCTTCCTCCACCCTCCAGGTGGGCACCTACGAGTCGGGCATCCTGCAGATGCGGTACCCGGTGTGGCCGCGGTTCGGCTCCTACCTGGAGCCGGTGTCGGATTACAGGCACCTGACGGTGGCCACGCTGGAGGAGCGGCCCTTCGTCATCGTGGAGTCGGTGGATCCGGCGACGGGAACCTGCGTCAGCAACACGGTGCCGTGCAGACGACAGTCCAACAAGACGGAGGCGTGAGTAGCCCTGCCCACTCAGATTAATGGTGCAGATTAATACTCAACATCTGCATTCACGAAAACACGCCTAACAAAAGTCTGCGATATCTGAAGGAAAGGTTCTTCCATGGTTACTCTTTAATTAGTACTTTACATTGTTAACTGTAGAGGAAGATGCTCTATAATCTGATGTTAGAGGAGGAAGAGTCTGTATGATCTGATGTTAGAGGAGGAAGAGGCTCTATAATCTGATGTTAGAGGAGGAAGAGGCTCTATAATCTGATGATAGAGGAGGAAGAGGCTCTATAATCTGATGATAGAGGAGGAAGGTGCTCTATAATCTGATGTTAGAGGAAGAAGATGCTCTATAATCTGATGTTAGAGGAGGAAGATGCTCTATAATCTGGTGTTAGAGGAGGAAGATGCTCTATAATCTGATGTTAGACGAGGAAGATGCTCTATAATCTGATGTTAGTGGAGGAAGATGCTCTATAATCTGATGTTAGAGTAGGGAGATGCTCTATAATCTGGTGTTAGAGGAGGAAGATGCTCTACAATCTGATGTTAGAGGAGGAATACGCTCTATAATCAGATGTTAGGAGGAAGATGCTCTATGATCTGGATGTTAGAGGAGGAAGATGCTCTATTATCTGGTGTTAGAGGAGGAAGATGCTCTATTATCTGATGTTAGGAGGAAGATGCTCTATAATCTGATGTTAGTGGAGGAAGATGCTCTATAATCAGATGTTAGGAGGAAGATGCTCTATAATCTGATGTTAGAGTAGGAATATGCTCTATAATCTGGTGTTAGAGGAGGAAGATGCTCTATAATCTGATGTTAGAGGAGGAAGATGCTCTATAATCTGATGTTAGAGGAGGAAGACGCTCTATAATCAGATGTTAGGAGGAAGATGCTCTATGATCTGGATGTTAGAGGAGGAAGATGCTCTATAATCTGATGTTAGAGGAGGAATATGCTCTATGATCTGGATGTTAGAGGAGGAAGATGCTCTATAATCTGATGTTAGAGGAGGAAGATGCTCTATTATCTGATGTTAGAGGAGGAAGACGCTCTATAATCTGATGTTAGAGGAGGAAGATGCTCTATAATCAGATGTTAGGAGGAAGATGCTCTATGATCTGGATGTTAGAGGAGGAAGATGCTCTATAATCTGATGTTAGAGGAGGAAGATGCTCTATTATCTGATGCTAGAGGAGGAAGATGCTCTATAATCTGATGTTAGGAGGAAGATGCTCTATAATCTGATGTTAGAGGAGGAAGATGCTCTATAATCTGATGTTAGAGGAGGACGACGCTCTATAATCTGATGTTAGAGGAGGAAGCCGCGCTATAATCTGATGTTAGAGGAGGAAGACGCTCTATAATCTGATGTTAGGAGGAAGATGCTCGATGATCTGTATGTTAGAGGAGGAAGATGCTCTATAATCTGATGTTAGGAGGAAGATGCTCGATGATCTGTATGTTAGAGGAGGAAGATGCTCTATAATCTGTTTGTGTGTAAAATGTGAGTAAAGACATCCATGTGTGAGAAACTAAGCAGTGCCAGGGTGTCGAGGGTGTTTTGAGTCATTTAATACCTGTAAATTCAGCAAGATGAACACGACTCACTAACCCAAAGAACCAGGCTCACTACTGCCACCTCGTGGACAACAGCATCACTACATCAGTCTGATAGACTCCACCCTCTACATTGTTCTACTCTTGGGACTGTTGGTATTTTAGCTTTTATATTAACAATAAGATTCACTGACATCGTCAAGGACCGAGTTCAGACTCCAAACCAGTTTTAAAGCCTCTTGAGTCCTGCCGCCGCTTTGCATTCAATCTCACACGCTAACATGCTCACACGCTAACACGCTCACATCAATTGATCTGGTCTCTAACGTGAGAGAGTCATTACCGGCCGTTACCGTCTTATCGCTCAGCGAGGTCAGATACTCGTTAAGGAGCTCGGCCAGAGTGCAGTTTCCCCGGATCGTCGCCCAATCAGAGGACAGGATGTGCTGTGAGCCGGGGTATCAATGAAAGGGGCCGGTCAGGCCGGTCAGGCCCATCGGGCCGATTAGGCCGCGACATCAATCCTCAACAGAGAGATGATAGCGCCGTTCATTAGCAGCGCCAGAGCGGCGGCCATTATCGTTACCGCCAGCAATGCTAACGAGATGAAGGGGGGAGGGGGTAGAGTCGTGTGGGGTTTTATTGCTCATGCTGACCGGGTCGCCTTACCGTGAAGCACAGGACCAGGGCCAGGACCAGGACCAGGGCCAGGGCCAGGGCCAGGACCAGGACCAGGACCAGGACCAGGACCAGGACCAGGACTAGGGCCAGGGCCAGGACCAGGACCAGGGCCAGGGCCAGGGCCAGGACCAGGACCAGGACCAGGACCAGGACCAGGACCAGGACCAGGACCAGGACCAGGGCCAGGACCAGGGCCAGGATCAGGACCGGGACCATTTTAGGGTTTTAGGAAATACCTAAAAATGTTTCAAAGAGGTTGAAAATACCACCGGCTGTTTCAGTTTTTAAAGTGCGTTGCTATAACGAGCTAATCAGATCTGCATGTGTGGGCGGAGCCAGTCCAGCTCACATAGACACAGCAGATTCTGAACGCAGCTCCTAGGATCAATATTCTAATGGAGGAGAATCAAGAAAAAGTGGCCCAACGTGACAACAACTGCCGTTTCCATGGAGACATCCCCGCCCAAACATTGCCGCTGAAACGGGGAAACTTTTCTGAAGCAGAAACACAAAGACGAGGAGTTTTCACCTGAAAGGAGAGAGAGAGAGAGAGAGAGAGAGAGAGAGAGAGAGAGAGAGAGAGAGAGAGAGAGAGAGAGAGAGAGAGAGAGAGAGAGAAGCTGTAACATCCTCCCTGAACAATCATTCCACCGACAAGTTTCACTTTCACCTTCAAACCTTCATTCTGACAATGGCTGCACTAAATAAATTACCTCACACACACACACACACACACACACACACACACACACACACACACACACACACACACACACACACACACACACACACACACACACACACAGCTGGCAGCGGAGTGTGTTGCGGTCCTGAGAGCTGGCAGCTGCTGACTCGAGGGATGTTGGGAGTTCAGTATTTACTCTGGCTCTGCAATGGCGGGTGATGGTGGGCGATGGCGGGGGATGGTGGGTGATGGTGGGCGATGGTGGGGGATGGTGGGTGATGGTGGGTGATGGCGGACGATGGTGGGAAATGGCGGGTGATGGTGGTCTGGGTGTCTCCTGCTGGGCAATGGCGGCCCGTCTTCCACCGCCATGTTCATTAGTTTCCGTTTGTTGTGGCCGATCGGCCGGCTCGCCTCATTGCCTCCCGGCCCTGATGTGTGGCGGACTGAAGGCCGGGGAGGTCATGTGTCATTAGTCCTCCGCCATCACGCCGCGGCTCGGCGGGTCGCCGCTGCGCAGTCCTGCAGCTCCCACGATCCACTGGGAGCAAAACGCCAGCAGAGGAGAGTCTCCGAGTCGTCGCTTCGACCAGAACCTCGTCACTGTGGAAACTACTGAAAAAACAGTGTGGTACATCTGTAGGTGGCGCTGTAACTGCGACAGAAATACACCAAAACCGGAGAAATGGCGTCATAGCCATGTGGCCTCATTAAAGAGCAACGAGCATCAGCAGCTTCTGCAGCTGCACCTGGAGCAGGTGGTCCGCCATGTTGGCGTTCAGTGATGTGGGAGGAGGCGGGGTTAAAAGTTGAGAGGCGGGGCTATGACATCGTCGTTTTCAGCTAATTTGAGTCACGAAAGAAAACAACTGAAACACACACACACACACACACACACACACACACAAACAAACACACACACACACACAAACACACACACACACACACACAAACACACACACGCACACACACACACACACACACACACACATACACACACACACACACACACACACACACACACACACACACACACACACACACACACACACACACACAGAGTGAAATTGTTCTGTCAGCAGGTGAATGTTAATCTGATCAACTGGAGAAATTGGCAGCCTGCCAGCATTCATATCATTTATAAGGTGAAGTACAAGATGCTCTACTGCAGTAGAGCAACACCACCAGGTTGTGTCACCAGGTTGGGTTGCCAGGTTGTGTTGGCAGGTTGTGGTGCCAGGTTGTGTTGCCAGTTTGTGTTAACAGGGCGTGTTAGCAGGTTGTATTGCCAGGATGTGTTGCCAGGTTGTGTTGGCAGGTTGTGTTCTCAGGTTGTGTTGCCAGGTTGTGTTAGCAGGTTGTATTGCCAGGTTGTGTTAGCAGGTTGTATTGCCAGGTTGTGTTAGCAGGTTGTGTTGCCAGGTTGTGTTGCCAGGTTGTGTTAGCAGGTTGTATTGCCAGGTTGTGTTAGCAGGTTGTATTGCCAGGTTGTGTTAGCAGGTTGTGTTGCTAGGTTGTGTTGCCAGGTTGTGTTGGCAGGTTGTGTTGACAGGTTGTGTTAGCAGGTTGTGTTGGCAGGTTGTGTTAGCAGGTTGTGTTAGCAGGTTGTATTGCCAGGTTGTGTGAGCAGGTTGTGTTGCCAGGTTGTGTTGGCAGGTTGTGTTCACGGGTTGTGTTGCCAGGTTGTCTTCTCAGGTTGTGTTGCCAGGTTGTGTTGCCAGGTTATGTTGCCAGGTTGTGTTAGCAGGTTATGTTAGCAGGTTGTATTGTCAGGTTGTGTTAGCAGGATGTATTGCCAGGTTGTGTTGGCAGGTTGTGTTAGCAGGTTGTATTGCCAGGTTGTGTTAGCAGGATGTATTGCCAGGTTGTGTTGGCAGGTTGTGTTACCAGGTTGCGTTAGCAGGTTGTATTGCCAGGTTGTGTGAGCAGGATGTATTGCCAGGTTGTGTTAGCAGGTTGTGTTAGCAGGTTGTGTTAGCAGGTTGTGTTGGCAGGTTGTGTTACCAGGTTGTGTTAGCAGGTTGTATTGCCAGGTTGTGTGAGCAGGATGTATTGCCAGGTTGTGTTAGCAGGTTGTGTTAGCAGGTTGTATTGCCAGGTTATGTTAGCAGGATGTATTGCCAGGTTGTGTTAGCAGGTTGTGTTGGCAGGTTGTGTTACCAGGTTGTGTTAGCAGGTTGTATTGCCAGGTTGTGTGAGCAGGATGTATTGCCAGGTTGTGTTAGCAGGTTGTGTTAGCAGGTTGTATTGCCAGGTTGTGTTAGCAGGATGTATTGCCAGGTTGTGTTAACAGGTTGTGTTAGCAGGTTGTGTTGCCAGGTTGTGTTAGCAGGTTGTATTGCCAGGTTGTGTGAGCAGGTTGTATTGCCAGGTTGTATTGCCAGGTTGTGTTCACAGGTTGTGTTGGCAGGTTGTGTTGCCAGGTTGTGTTAGCAGGTTGTGTTGCTAGGTTGTGTTGCCAGGTTGTGTTTGCAGGTTGTATTGCCAGGTTGTGTTAGCAGGTTGTATTGCCAGGTTGCGTTAGCAGGTTGTGTTGCCAGGTTGTGTTGCCAGGTTGTGTTGGCAGGTTGTATGACCAGGTTGTGTTAGCAGGTTATGTGTCTGTGTGTCTGGCAGCATCGTGGGCCACACGGAGCCGTACACTAAGCTCTGCTGTAAAGGTTTCTGCATCGACATCCTGAAGAAACTGTCACGCAGCATCAAGTTCTCCTACGACCTTTATCTGGTGACCAACGGAAAACATGGCAAGCTGGTGAGAGGAATCTGGAACGGCATGATCGGAGAGGTGAGGCACTATGCTCTTCATCACCCAGCATCACCTCCATCACCCAGCATCATCTCCATCACCCAGCATCACCTCCATCACCCAGCATCACCTCCATCACCCGACATCATCTCCATCACGCAGCATCATCTTCATCACCCGGCATCATCTTCATCACCAGCATCATCTCCATCACCCAGCATCATCTCCATCACCCAGCATCATCTCCATCACCCAGCATCATCTTCATCACCCGGCATCATCTCCATCACCCAGCATCATCTCCATCACCCAGCATCATCTTCATCACCCGGCATCATCTTCATCACCCAGCATCATCTTCATCACCCGGCATCATCTCCATCACCCAGCATCATCTCCATCACCCGGCATCATCTTCATCACCCAGCATCATCTTCATCACTCAGCATCATCATCAGCCTTTCTCAGTATCAGTAGAACATCATCACTTCAGAATAATCTCAGATAGGATTTTTTAGTGTTTGTACTCCCAATCGTCTCTAATGGATCATGTTAATATCATGTGCTGGTTGGATCAGAATTAGGATTAGGATTAGGATTAGGACTAGGATTAGGATTAGGATTAGGATTAGGATTAGGATTAGGATAAGGATTAAGATCAGATCAGGATTATGATTACGATTACGATTACGATTACGATTACGATTACGATTACGATTACGATTACGATTACGATTACAATTAGGGTTTAGATTAGTATGAGGTTTAGTGCTAGGATTAGGGTTGGTGTCAGGATTGGGATTAGGACTAGCCCATCCCTCTACATCCTGGTGCCGTGTGGTTCCTCCGCAGGTCTTCTACAAACGCGCCGACATGGCGATCGGCTCTCTCACCATCAACGAGGAGCGATCGGAGATCATCGACTTCTCCGTGCCGTTCGTGGAGACGGGGATCAGCGTGATGGTTGCTAGGAGCAACGGCACCGTGTCTCCGTCCGCCTTCTTAGGTAGGTCGCCCTCCGTCAGGTCACTGTCCAGGTGAAAGCGACGGAATGGGAGGTGACGTAGCTGCAAGTGACGGAGCTGAGGTGACGTAGGTGACATGATGTAGTTGTGGCGGTGTAGATGCGGTGATATCGCTGCAGTGCTGTAGCTGAGGTGATGTAGCGGCAGGTGACAGAGGTGATGTAGCTGACGTGATGGACGTAACATTGCTATGGTGACATTGCTGCACTGTCTTAGCTATGGTGACAGAGGTGACGTAACTGGGTGACGTAGCACAGTGATGTAGTTGTGGTGATGTAGCACAGTGATGTAGGTGCTGTAGGTGCTGTAGGTGCTGTAGGTGCTGTAGCTGCGGTG
Organism: Blennius ocellaris; assembly: GCF_963422515.1. NCBI lineage: Eukaryota > Metazoa > Chordata > Actinopteri > Blenniiformes > Blenniidae > Blennius > Blennius ocellaris. Next base: position 20,013,127 of record NC_137665.1, on the reverse strand, counting down.
ACGTAGTACAGTGAGGCAGTTGATGTGGCTGCGGTGACAGAGGTGATGTTGCTGCGGTGACATAGCGGAGGTGACGTAGCTGACATAGCTGAGGTGACTTAGCCGAGGTGACGTATCCAAGGTGACGCAGCAGAGAGGACATAGCTTCTGTGATGAATGTGACATAGCTGTGGTGATGTAGCTGGGGTGACGGAGGTGACAGAGGTAACAAAGCTGTTGTGACGTAGCTGCTGTGATGTAGCTGCTGTGATGTAGCTGAGGTGACATAGCTGAGGTGACAGGGTGACAGAGGTGACGTAGCACAGTGACATAGGTGATGTAGGTGACATAGCTGCAGTGACGTGACACAGCGATGTGGCACAGTGACGGAGGTGATGTAGCTGTGGTGACGTAGCAGCGGTGACGTAGCAGTCTCTCCTCAGAGCCCTACAGCCCGGCCGTCTGGGTCATGATGTTCGTCATGTGTCTCACCGTCGTCGCCGTCACCGTCTTCGTGTTCGAGTACTGCAGCCCGGTCGGCTACAACCGCAGCCTGGTCACCGCCAAAGGTGAGACCCGTCGCCGTGGAAACCGTCAGTCAGTGTCAATATTTAGTAACAGCGCTGCCAAGCATTCAACCTCTGTTTACAAACAACTGAATGTCAATATTTACAATAAATCATTGACTTTGAAAATGTTTTTAAATGTGGAAATGACTTCCTGGATGCAGAACAATAAAAAATGTCTAATTAAGAATCAAAATGTGAGAAAAACGTCACAAAACTAAATTAGACTTTTTTTTGGGAAAGGTCACTGCTGAACTACACTAGTTTAACTCTTTAATGGAAGTTTTCTTCTCCGGTTTTGAAGAAAATGAACAGAAACAGAAGAACTTACAGAATTTTTTTATTTTGAAATCAAAACAGATTGTCAAAACATTCTAAACAAAAACGCTTTAATGCTGACACGTGAAAACTAATGCTAATGTAAGAGGGTATTATGATTATTTTTGATTATTGATGTAAAATATCACAAAGTTTCAAAGGGATCTCAAACAAACTGCACCCAGAATCGACGTCTTAAATATGGTTTAAATGGAAAAACACAAAATAGAAACTTTAATTTTCAAAATAAATTTGCTGTTGACCCCCCCCCATCCCCCTCCCCTGCCTCCACCCCCAGACCCGGCGGGCCGACCTTCACCATCGGGAAGTCGGTGTGGCTGCTGTGGGGAATCGTCTTCAACAACTCGGTGCCGATCGAGACCCGAAGGGAACCACCAGTAAGATCATGGTTCTGGTCTGGGCCTTCTTCGCCGTCATCTTCCTGGCGTCCTACACCGCCAACCTGGCGGCGTTCATGATCCAGGAGCAGTACATCGACACCGTGTCCGGCCTGAGCGACAAGAAGGTGCCCACTCGCCGCTCAGCTAGGGGGGGGGGGGGGGGGGGGGGGCAGGAAGTGGCTGTTCAGATGAGGCCAACAAAGTAAAGTGACTGACATCCTCCATAAACACTCCCAGATGGACTCCGTCGTCACGGTGACGATACGACGGAGGTTCATATCTTCGGGTTTAGAGCCTCGTCCAGTTGATCTAGTGTCACATCATCCGTCGTCTCGGCGATAGAAACTCGCCAACGTCTCCTGGGAAAAGTAGTAAAGACGCAGAATTCATGAGCACTTTGCTTCTCTGTCCTTTCAGAACATTCACTTCATCAATTTGTGGCTTTTTTAACCTTCATGTGTTTTTGGGTTTTTTTTTTATAACTTCCTTTGAGGATTTTATGGCCTCAGTCTGCAGATTGTTTACGACCTGCTAACTAATGTCACTGCTCCGTGTGGCGCCCCTCTATTCCTCCTTCTATACCTCCCTCTATACCTCCTTTTATACCTCCTTCTATACCTCCCTCTATACCTCCTTCTATACCTCCTTCTATACCTCCCTCTATACCTCCTTCTATGCCTCCCTCTATACCTCCCTCTATACCTCCTTCTATACCTCCCTCTATACCTCCTTCTGTACCTCCCTCTATACATCCCTCTATACCTCCCTCTATAGAGGTATAGAGGGAGGTATAGAAGGAGGGGGTATAGAAGGAGGCTTCTATACCCCCTCATCACTCCCTCCATCACCCCCTCTATACATCCCTCTATGCCTCCCTCTATACCTCCCTCTATACCTCCCTCCATCACTCCCTCTATACCTCCCTCTATACCTCCATCTATACCTCCCGCTATACCTCCTTCTATACCTCCCTCATCACTCCCTCCATCACCCCCTCTATACCTCCCTCTAAACCTCCACCTATACCTCCCTATAAACCTCCACCTATACCTCCTTCTATACCTCCCTCATCACTCCCTCCATCCCTCCTCCATCACTCCCTCCTTCAGAGGGCAAACATGAAAACTCCACTGCTTTCAGTGTTTCTGTCGTTTCCATGGAAATGGACGTCGTTTTCTAAACGTCACAGTGTGAACATGAAACTTTACTGAAGCAAAAACGTTTTTCACCTGAAACCTCATGAAACGGTGTAAAACCGCTCTCTCTCTCTCTCGCTCTCTCTCTCTCTCGCTCTCTCTATTCTTCCTTCCCCCTTCCTCTCTCCTCTCTCCTTCATGCCTCCCCCCTCCCTCTCTCATTTCCTCCTCTCTCTCACTCTCTCTCGCCTTCCTTCCCCCTCCCTCTCTCATTCACTCCTTCTCTGTTTTCTCTCTCTCTCTCTCTCCTTCCTTCCCCCTCCCTCTCTCATCTCTCCTTCATTCCTTCCCCCTCCCTCTCTCATTCCCTCCTTCTCTCTTTTCTCTCTCTCTCTCTCTGTCTCTATCCTTCCTTCCACCTCCCTCCTTCCCTCCCCCCCCCCCTCCCCCTCTCTCTCTGGTGTTGTGCTGTCAGCCGCCTGCAGTGAAGAAAAGTGTGTGAAGGTTAATGAAACAGTCCAAACCAGCAGAGTGTTTCCTCCGGTCCCAGTGCGCCGCTCCGTCATGGCGGCGTCGCTCTGCCGGACAGAGCGGGGCGGCGAGCCGTCGGTTCAGCCCGTCGCTCTGCCGGACAGAGCGGGGCGGCGAGCCGTCGGTTCAATCTTGTGGACAAGGACGAGGTGAAGGAGTCCGGCCGCCGCTGGCGCCACATCCCGACACCACGTCTGGTCAATCTGCACAACCAGACTGAAATAAATAGAGCAAGAACAAAGTGGGACAGAGACATGCAGACTCAAGAGTCTGGGTCTGGGTCTGGGTCTGGGTCTGAGTCTGAGTCTGAGTCTGAGTCTGGGTCTGGGTCTGGGTCTGGGTCTGGGTCTGGGTCTGGGTCTGGGTCTGGGTCTGGTCCAGAAGGTCGAGTGACAAATGAATAATTTTACGGTACGATAGTTTGCTTCAGTCCTCGTTGAACTCGTTTCCCGCCTCGTTCTCGTCTGGAGGAAATTCTTCCCCGTCGCCGTTTGTCTTCAAAGCTCGTTTCCATGACGTTTCAATGGAATCGTTTTTGTCACAGGAGAGTTTCACGTTCACGTCACGACAACATTCTGAAAACGACGTCCGTTTCCACGGCAACAGCAGAAACACTGAAAAAGATGCAGTTCTCATGTTGATCCACTCGTCGGTGCTGTTGTTTGTTTTTGTAATGAAGCCACACACACACACACACACACACACACATGCAGTGAAGAACCATCGGCTTCGATGGTTCAAATCCCGCTGCCGCCGCTCGCCGGGGGACTTTAACCTCCGACTCGTTGGTTTTCCCGTCGTTTCGTTAACGGCTTCAGCACTAAACCTCAAAACTGGAGGATGAAACGATCTGCCATCTGTCGATGCTGGACAGAAACATATTCCCGCCATCCCTTCCTCCTTCACTCACTCACTCCTTCACTCACTCACGTTCATGTTTTAGCTCCATCTGGTGGCACTAACTGGTTTTACATGCCCTTTGTTTTTGTTTATACATTGATAAGATCTTAATTTATTAATGATTTCCAAAGCCACAACCTTTGTTTTGAAAAAATGCACCACTCTGATAAAAACAAGGTGTTCTTAGGAACCTTGTTTCGTGTTGTTTTTTTATTAAAAATATCTTTTCAGATACCGCAGAAAAATTAAGCTTCCTGTTTCCATCTCTGTCTGATTCCTGATGCCGATTTTCTTCTGTGCGGAATAAAATATAAGATTAGCTGCTTTTCTCGTTTTCTTATCTACAACCAACACAGTGTCCCAACTATTCTGGGACCGTGGGTTGTAAATTCTCCCGTCTGCTTCCCGTCAAACAGTTTCAGAAGCCGCAGGAGCAGTACCCGCCGTTCCGCTTTGGTACGGTCCCAAACGGCAGCACGGAGCGCAACATACGGAGCAACTACCCCGAGATGCACGCCCACATGGTTAAATACAACCAGAAGGGCGTGGAGGACGCGCTCAACAGCCTGAAGACAGGGTGGGTACCCCACCACCCCCAACCCCCAACCCTAAACCCCCAACCCTAAACCTAACCCTACACTCCCCACCCGGAGGGTTAGGCTCGGCCCAGGTTGAGGAAATACGCCGTCACAAAGGCGCTCTGCTCTCGTCCCTGTCAGAAAACTGGACGCCTTCATCTACGACGCTGCCGTGCTGAACTACATGGCTGGCAAAGACGAGGGCTGCAAGCTGGTGACCATTGGCAGTGGGAAAGTGTTCGCCACCACGGGCTATGGCATCGCCCTGCAGAAGGACTCGCGCTGGAAGCGACCCATCGACCTGGCGCTGCTCCAGTTCCTGGCAGACGGTAAACGCCTCCTAAATTCACCCTTGTCAGCGGCCGGACGTCGGGGTTTGTACAGTGTGCGCTGGATTTGCACCGCTGCCATAAAACACGACAGGAAAACACAATAAAGTCGAGTTCCCCCGGGGAGAGGAAGCGGCAGCGGATTGTGAGGGGAATTTATGAATGAGAGGCAGGTTCGCAGGCGAAGGGCCATTGGGATGCTCTGCTCGCTGAAAGTCGCTCCGTGAACGTTTGAAAATAAAGAGTCGGGAAACGGTTCAGTCTACAACAGGAAGTCACTCTGAAGGACTAAAGTCAGTTCACCTTATTATCTGTGTCGGAATGAACATCTGCTCTTGAACCGAACGCAGGACGACTCACTGCATCATCAGTTCGGAACAAAGAGGTGTTACACGTCCGCTCAGGGCTCAGGCTCGCAGGCTGGTTCATTAACTTTGCTTGAAGTTCCCTGGTAGTACATGGTTTCTGTTTCCTGAGACCAACGTGAAAGACGTGCAACTTGAAGTTATACTGCGTTAGCTGCTGTTAGCCATTAGCTTGTAGCCACAGTAGCTGCTGTTAGCCGTTAGCCTGTAGATTCTGTAACTGTCATTAGCAGTTGTTATTGTTGTTCGGTCTGTTTTGAGCCTAAGACCTCTCTCTCTCTCTCGCTCTCTCTATCTCTCTCTCTCAAAATGCCTGCCTCTCTTCCTCCCTCCCTCTCTCTCTCTCTCTCTCTACCCTCCCCCTCTCCCTCACTCTATCTCTCCCTCCCTACCTCCCTCTCTCTCTGTCCCCTCTCTCTCATTCTGTCTCTCTCTCTCGCTCCCTTGATCTTTCCCTTTCTCTCTCTCTGTTGCTCTCCCTCCTGCTTCCCCCTCTCCTCCTCTCTCTCTGTCCATCCATCTCACTCCCTCCCTCTTACCCTCCCTCCCTCTCTCTCTCCCTCTATCTGTCCCTCCCTCCCTCTCCCCTCTCTCTGTGTCCGTCCCTCTCTCTCCCTCCCCTCCCTCTCCCCCTCTCTCTCTGTCCATCCCTCGCTCTCTCTCTCTTTCCCCCTCTCTCCTTCTACCTGTCCCACCTACCCCCCCAGGTGACACTCAGAAGCTGCAGACCGTCTGGCTCACAGGAATCTGCCGTAACGAGAAGAAGGAGGTGATGAGCAGCAAGCTGGACATTGACAACATGGCGGGGGTCTTCTACATGCTGCTGGTGGCCATGGGCCTCAGCCTGCTCGTCTTCGCCTGGGAGCACCTCCTCTACTGGAAGCTGAGACACTCTGTACGCAATTCGGAGCGTCTGGACTTCCTGCTCGCCATCAGCCGCGTACGTCACCTTCACACGTTTCATTTCTACATTGACCGATTGTGTTTTCTAACGTTTGGACCCAGAAACACCAGAATCAGATCAATAGGCCACTTATAAAGAAAACACAGGAAACACAATGAAAACTTGCTGGAGATGAAGATAAAACATTCTAGTAAATAAATAAATAAAGACTAAGCCATCCATAAAGCACAATGTGAAATCCAGACTGACAAAGAGGCTTTAATCCCATAAAATGTCTAAAGGCTCAAAGCAGCATCGATAAAACGTTTGTTCTGTTCGGGACAGATTCAATAATCTGGAAGAATTACAGGCGACTAAAAACATTACATAACAATGTGGACTGAGCTGAACGGTGTCAGAACCCGGTCGGGGGTGGAGGTGGGGGTGTGAGTGGGGGTGTGAGTGGGGGTGGGGCTGGAGGGTCACAAACTCGATGTGGTTCGTCAAAGGAAACCAGCAGACAGGATGTTGGATTTGTGTATTTTGTCTGTCTTCTGTCTGTCTGGCGGGAGAAAACATCAGACGATTCAGACATTTAAAAACTGTGGTACTTTCTCTTTGATCCATTTGGATGATCTAATTGGTTGTTGGTTGGTTGGTTGGTTGGTTGGTTGGTTGGTTGGTTGGGTGTAGCTCTGGTTGGTTGTAGTTCTAGTTGATTGGTTGTTGGTCTGGTTTGGTTGGTTGGTTGGTTGGTTGTTGCTTTGGTTTGGTTGGTTGTAGCTCTGGTTGGTTGGTTGTAGTTGTAGTTGATTGGTTCCAGGTGTGGTTTGGTTGATTGGTTGGTTGTTGCTTTGGTTTTGTTGGTTGTAGCTCTGGTTGATTGGTTGTAGCTCTGGTTGGTTGGTTGTAGTTCTGGTTGTTTGTGGCTCTGGTTGGTTGTAGCTCTGCTTGGTTGTAGTTCTGGTTGGTTGTAGCTCTGGTTGGTTGTAGCTCTGCTTGGTTGTAGTTCTGGTTGGTTGTAGCTCTGGTTGGTTGTAGCGCTGGTTGATTGGTTGTAGTTCTTGTTGATTGGTTGTAGGTGTGGTTTGGTTGATTGGTTGGTTGTTGCTTTGGTTTTGTTGGTTGTAGCTCTGGTTGGTTGGTTGTAGTTCTGGTTGGTTGTAGCTCTGGTTGGTTGTAGTTCTAGTTGATTGGTTGTAGGTCTGGTTTGGTTGGTTGGTTGATTGGTTGTAGCTCTGGTTGGTTGTAGCTCTGGTTGTTTGTAGCTGTGGTTGGTTGTAGCTCTGGTTGGTTGTAGCTCTGGTTGTTTGTAGCTGTGGTTGGTTGTAGCTGTGGTTGTTTGTAGCTGTGGTTGGTTGTAGCTGTGGTTGTTTGTGGCTCTGGTTGGTTGTAGCTCTGGTTGGTTGTAGCTCTGGTTGTTTGTAGCTGTGGTTGGTTGTAGCTGTGGTTGTTTGTAGCTCTGGTTGGTTGTAGCTCTGGTTGTTTGTAGCTGTGGTTGGTTGTAGCTCTGGTTGGTTGTAGCTCTGGTTGTTTGTAGCTTTGGTTGGTTGTAGCTCTGGTTGGTTGTAGCTCTGGTTGTTTGTAGCTGTGGTTGGTTGTAGCTCTGGTTGGTTGTAGCTCTGGTTGTTTGTAGCTGTGGTTGGTTGTAGCTGTGGTTGTTTGTGGCTCTGGTTGGTTGTAGCTCTGGTTGGTTGTAGCTCTGGTTGTTTGTAGCTGTGGTTGGTTGTAGCTGTGGTTGTTTGTAGCTCTGGTTGGTTGTAGCTCTGGTTGTTTGTAGTTTTGGTTGGTTGTAGCTCTGGTTGGTTGAAGCTCTGGTTGTTTGTAGCTGTGGTTGGTTGTGGTTCTGGTTGCTTGTGGTTCTGGTTGCTTGTGGTTCTGGTTGCTTGTAGTTCTGGTTGCTTGTAGTTCTGGTTGCTTGTGGTTCTGGTTGCTTGTAGTTCTGGTTGCTTGTAGTTCTGGTTGCTTGTAGCGTCTCTGTTCTGTGTTTGTTGAAGCGTCACTCAGCTGGTCTTCATGTTTCCTGTCACTGACATCAGTTTGACAGTTCATCAGACAAAAGGTGGAATCTACCAAACATGGACCCTGGCGACCCAAATGCTTCCTCACGCCGTGTTTATCAGACCAGGATCAGACCTGGTAGCTAAAAGTCCCGGTCGGCCAGCATGTAGTGCCACAGAGTGGACCAGATGACTGCGGCTCTCTCAATGCCACTCACTGCAGTTCCTCTGATGTCCACCAGGAGCATGATTCCATGACAGTCCATGTCAATGCTGAAAAGCAGAGTTATTAATAATAAGAATAAGAATAATAAGAATAATAAGAATAATAAGAATAATAAGAATAATAAGAATAATAAGAATAATAAACAGGCCAAAGAACTAAGGTTTTTCCAATGTTAGTCCAAAGAGATAAACTGTGACGGATCAACTTTCAGAGACGTTTCTCTTGAAATCTGAGGTTTTTGACAAAAGATTTTGTAAAAATACAGAAAAACAAAGTACAATATGACCTAGAGGTTGCGTCTGTCAGGAAGGTGAGTGAAAACAAACAAAAGTCTCACTGGAGGTTCACAACGTTATTTCATCCGTCATTCTTCTGCCCCCTGCAGGGCATCTACAGCTGCTTCAGCGGCGTGGAGCAGACGGACCGTGGCAGCAGCCTGCAGAGTCCCGACGTCACCTCCAACTACACGCAGGCCAACATGCTGAAGATGCTGAAGACGGCCAAGGACATGGTGTCCTCGGCCCGGGTGGAGAACTCTCTGGACAACGCCACCAAGACAATCGAGAACTGGAGCCGGCGGGGAGGCGACGGCGTGCGGGTCGGCCTCCCTCCCCGGGTGACCGCCACCGACGTGGCACACGGTCGTCTGCCGTACATCTCCAGCATCGCGGACAGCCACTCGCCCTACCCCCAGAGAGCCCTCACCCCCACGTTCCCGGTCCACTATGGGGACACGACCACGCAGCCACTGCTGGACAAGCCCCGCCTGGTGACTCGGCCCACGCCGCTGCGCTACACGCTGCCCGCCCGCGGCAGTCAGCATGCCCTGGAGAGGACTCTGCCCATCTCCAGCCTCAGCAGCCCCCACATCGCCATGAGGGACCCCGTCCCCTCGGGAACCCCCACCGCCCACCACGGCAGCAGGCTGTATGTGGAAAACCAGCCCCGCCACCTCCCCGCCTCCCCCTTCGTCCCCTACAGGGAGTTCCAGGTACCCGATATCTATGTGGAGCACAAGGCGCCGCTGAGGAGGAAGTTCAGCTACCCCCCCGACTGCATGAGCCGCAGGCGGAGGCCCCACAGCTACCTGTTTGATGCCACGGACCCCCGAGCAAGAGGAGAGTACGACGAGCCTCGGTCCTGCCTTGCCGAGCTCAGAGCAAACCACCTTCTGAACCACCACGCCCCTGACCCCATCCCCATGGCGTGCGGCGGCGGGCACTACCGGGGCAGCAGCACCAGCTGCAACTCCTGCATGAAGTCCTACCCGGAGCCCGAGATGGACGACGTGCCGCTCTTGGGGAAGGACAAACTCAACCGCCGCGCCTCCTTCCTCAAGGCCACGTGGGGCAACGACAGGATCCGGCAGGTGGACGAGACCAAGCCCTCCACGTCCTCCTCGCCCTCCACCCCGATGGACGTGCCGGACCTGTTCCCGCGAGTGGTGATGGCGAACCCGAAGCCCCACAAACTGTACGGCAGTCTGGGCCACAACCTATCCTGTTACCCGCTGGCGGCGGAGCCGGCGTACCTGGACCCGGCCCACATGGGGTCTTACCCCTACAAGCAGAAGCTCAAGTTCTCGGAGTCCACGCGGCTGCCGTCTTACCGGGAAGCCATCCTGCAGAACGCGGCCGCCCTCCGCCGGTCCTCCTCAACCGTGGTGCACAGACACTACTCCACCTACCTGAACTCCTACACAGACTTACCGGTGTACATGGGCCCGCTGGCTCAGGGGCCCCCCCACTTTTACGACGGCTCCAAGGACATGTGCCACTTGTTCCCCTGCACTAGCCACTGCCCGGACACCGCGGCCATGGTGCCGCGCATGACCGACAGGCCGCTGGTCTACCACAACAACATGTTCGGGACGTACGGCGGCACAGGGCCGAGGGACGACCCCGGCTCCGGGGCCCGGGACCGGCGGCAGGTGTTGGTGGCGCGAAGAGTCAACAGTCCCTATGTGCCAAAGCCCTGGGGCCGCGTGTCCAGCCTGGAGTCCGAGGTCTGAACTCTGTGCCGCCCCCACCGGAGGGGCCGGACTGGGTGTACAGCCCCCTCTGTGGGGGGGAGGGGGGTTTACCGCTCTCACCACGGGGGCCGGACTGGGTGTACAGCCCCCTCTGGGGGGGCCGGACTGGGTGAACAGCCCCCACCGGGGATGGCCGTCCAGCTGGGAGTCACATATTTGAATCCCAAGTTGCTGCCCCTCCCCCAGGGGGCGACAGATGTCCACCCCCAAAGTCGACCCCTGGTAAAAGCAAAAACGACACCAATAGTGTATTTGGGAGCTTCGCCTCTCAGTCATCAGTGCAATAATGACGCAGGGCAGCGAAGGACAAGAAAGTCAAACACAAACCACTGCTGGGACTTTATAAACCAAACTTAACGTCTAATATTTAAAGAAATGTTGAACAGTATTTATAACGTAAGAATTTAACCTGTTGGTTGTTATTTAAAGGATTTTTAAATGTGAAAGCGGGAGACGATATACTGCAGCCTCTCCATCTTGAGTTCAACACCTTGATTTCGTTCATTTCTTCCGTCTTCATTCGGGTTCCCGTCGTTTCATCGAGCCGCGGCTACGTCTTCCGTACATGTCGACCGTCTTCAGGTCTTTGATTTGAGTGGATTTTGAAAAAGTCTCATGTGTATTTCCATAATTACACGGCCCTTTAATTAATAAAGAGGAAGGAGAACTAAGGAGGCTCTGGGTCTTCTGTCCAGTCTGACCATTGTACACCTGTTTAACCACCTCAACCAGCTTAACCAGTTAAAAAAAGTTAAACCAGTTCCAGTCCATACGGTTATTTTCTGGATGACTTCCTGAAGTGAACGACGCTGGGATCAGAAGAACCAGAGCAGAAGTTCCACCTGTCAATCAGCTGTTCTGGGCTGTGATTGGATGAGGGGTGAAGGGGGAGGGGCTTATCTGGCAGTAAAAGCTGCTGGCGGAACGTTTCCATCAGGTAACCAGCACCGTCTCCACAGCTGACGGATGATTGGACGTTATGGACTCAAGTTGAATGGTCGTTATAAAAGGAGGTGGCGGGTCCAGACACGTTCTGTTCAACCTCACGGTCTCTGGTTCTGCAGTCAATTCAGCTCCGTCACATAAATAAACCAGATCTGGCTGAACTGTTTCCATTGTCACTGAGCGCCAATCCTTCTGGTCAATGTTGGTGTCAATGTGAGTTACCTACTCCATCAGCTCCATCAGCACCACCAGGTCTGTCAGCTCCACTAGCTCCATCACCTATGTCAGCTCCAATAGATCCATGACCTCCACCAGCTCTGTCAACTCCACTAGCTCCATCACCTCTGCCAGCTCCACCTGCTCTGTCAGCTCCACTAGCTCCTTCACCTCTGTCAGCTCCACCTGCTCTGTCAGCTCCACTAGCTCCTTCACCTCTGTCAGCTCCACCTGCTCTGTCAGCTCCACTCGCTCCATCACCTCTGTCAGCTCCAATAGATCCATGACCTCCACCAGCTCTGTCAACTCCACCAGCTCCATCATCTCTGCCAGCTCCACCAGCTCTGTCAGCTCCACCAGCTCCATCACCTCTGCTAGCTCCACCAGCTCTGTCAGCTCCACTAGCTCCTTCACCTCTGTCAGCTCCACCTGCTCTGTCAGCTCCACTCGCTCCATCACCTCTGTCAGCTCCAATAGATCCATGACCTCCACCAGCTCTGTCAACTCCACCAGCTCCATCATCTCTGCCAGCTCCACCAGCTCTGTCAGCTCCACTAGCTCCTTCACCTCTGTCAGCTCCACCTGCTCTGTCAGCTCCACTCGCTCCACCTGCTCTGTCAGCTCCACTAGCTCCATCAGCTCCAATTATCCATGACCTCCACCAGCTCCACTACCTCCTAGTGACGCCCCCGGCTGGAATCCTGTAGACACTATGCATACATATTTAGAACGTGTGAAAAAATGTAAGTTAAAAGGCCCCGTTTTAATAGTCTAGAGGATAAAAAGACACTGGTTTGTAACAGGCTCAACATGCTGCTCCACTGGTTTTGTATACAATTAACTGAAGCAGAACATAAAGGCCAATGATTGTCCTTTATGCCATTTGTCACTCAGTGATTTTTAATTCTAAGAATACCTCCATCAGCTTCATCACCTCCAACATCCTTCATCACCCGACAGCGGAGTGGTAATAACTACTGCTGGTCTCTACTGTTACCTTCACAACTGTTCACTGAACCTCCAGTCACAGAGACAATCTAATCACCCACAAGTGTGTGAGCTGGCACAGAGCCACACACACACACAAACGCACACACACGCACACACACACACACACACACACACACACACACACACACACACACACACACACACACGCACACACACAGCTGTCAAACCTGCAGCAGAAGGAGAGTTCAAGGATTCATCAAACAAACTAAACTAATGAAGACGTGTGTGTGTGTGTGTGTGTGTGTGTGTGTGTGTGTGTGTGTGTGTGTGTGTGTGTGTGTGTGTGTGTGTGTGCGTGCGTGCATGCGTTTATTTTCTCAGGTGCGTGCCATCATGCACCTGAGATACTATCATCACTAATATGGCTAACGATGCTATCATAACTAATATGGCTAACGATGATATCATCACTAATTAGGCTAACAATGCTTTCATGACTAACATAGCTAACGAAGCTATCATTACTAACATGGCTAACGATGCTATCATCACTAACATGGCTAACGATGCTATCATTACTAACATGGCTAATGATGCTATCATCACTAATATGGCTATTGATGCTATCATCACTAACATGGCTAATGATGCTATCATCACTAATATGGCTAACGATGCTATCATCACTAATATGGCTAATGATGCTATCATCACTAATATGGCTAACGTTGCTATCATCACTAACATGGTTAATGATGCTATCATCACTAATATGGCTAACGATGCTATCATCACTAATATGGCTAATGATGCTATCATGACTAACATGGCTAATGATGCTATCATGACTAACATAGCTAACGATGCTATCATCACTAATATGGCTAATGATGCTATCATCACTTATATGGCTAGCGATGCTATCATCACTAATATGGCTAACGATGCTATCATCAGTAATATGGCTAATGATGCTATCATGACATACATAGCTAATGATGCTATCATCACTATATGGCTAATGATGCTATCATGACTAACATAGCTAACGATGCTATCATTACTAATATGGCTAATGATACTATCGTGACTAACATAGCTAACGATGCTATCATTACTAATATGGCTAATGATACTATCGTGACTAACATAGCTAACGATGCTATCATTACTAATATGGCTAATGATGCTATCATGACCACAGTTGTCTCATATGTCGCAGTGTTTCCTCCTCAGTGAGATGTAGGACAACGTTATGACTGTGACCCACACGGAGAAATCTGACACACCTTCACACACTCTCACACACACACACACACACACACACACACACACACACACACACACACACACACACACACACACACACACACACACACACACACACACACACACACACACATAGCTTCATTTGCAGAACATCCACAGTGAATCAATTGAACCTCACACTCGATAAATCCTCCCAGATGTTAGGAGCCTCTCTGAGAATGGAGGCGGGGGTTGGCTTGGGGGGGGGGGGGGGGGGGTGGGGTGGGGGGGGGGTGTCATTGGAGAAGCGAAAAAAGGGGACGAAGGTGAGCAGCAGCTGAAACAGCCTAAATCAATCCAGTGACTCGGTGGAGACGAATCAGTTCAGTTTAACGACCATAGACGATCTGCTGCTCCGGCTACTGATTGGTTGACATGGAAAAGGGGGCGGGGCCTGAGTTTCATTATGTTGCAGCTCAGCTTCATGATCAATAATCAGAAAGAAAAAAAGAAATGCAAGAAATGACAAAGGAAGAGAAAGCTCCCTCCTGCAGACTGACTCCCTCCCTCCTGCAGACTGACTCCTTCCATCCTGCAGACTGACTAACTCCTGCAGACTAACTCCCTCCATCCTGCAGACTAACTCCCTCCCTCCTCAAGACTTGACTAACTAATGCAGACTAACTCCCTCCATCCTGCAGACTGACTAACTCCTGCAGACCAACTCCCTCCATCCTGCAGACTGACTAACTCCCACAGACTAACTCCCTCCCTCCTGCAGACTGACTAACTCCTGCAGACTAACTCCACCCTCCTGAAGACTTGACTAACTCCTGCAGGCTGACTCCCTCCATCCTGCAGACTGACTAACTCCTGCAGACTAACTCCCTCCCTCCTGCAGACTGACTAACTCCTGCAGACTAACTCCCTCCCTCCTGCAGACTGACTAACTCCTGCAGACTAACTCCCTCCCTCCTGAAGACTTGACTAACTCCTGCAGACTAACTCCCTCCATCCCACAGACTGACTAGCTCCTGCAGACTAACTCCCTCCATCCCACAGACTGACTAACTCCTGCAAACTAACTCCCTCCCTCCTGCAGACTGACTCCCTCCATCCTGCAGACTAACTCTTCTGCTCTGTTTTTAGTGAGCACCAGTCGAGAAACGAGGAATCGACTTTGTCTTTTCGCACCACAATCGTTCCAGATGATGACTCCGGATCATTTGTTTTTCTTTGCTGCACAAGGCCGGAAGAAGCAGGAGAAAAGAAATGAGCTCATAAATCTGTAGCAACGGCAGGAAGGACGAGTTCATCTGCAACACGGCGGGAAGAGGAGGGACTGATGAAGATCCGTCACTGCTGAGTCGTTCAGAGAAGACCAGCAGGAAGTGAATCATTAGAGAAAACAAACGGAATCGTTCAGAGCAAACAAACTGGATCATTAGAGAAAACAAACTGACTCGTTGGATTAAACAAACAGAATCATTCAAAGAAAACAAATTGAATCCTTGGAGAAAAGAAACAGAATCCTTGGAGAAAACAAACAGAATCCTTGGAGAAAACAAACAGAATCCTTGGAGAAAACAAACTGAATCCTTGGAGAAAACAAACGGAATCTTTGGAGAAAACAAACTGAATCCTAGGAGAAAATAAATTGATTCCTTGGAGAAAACAAACTGAATCGTTCAGAGCAAACAAACTGAATCCTTGGAGAAAACAAACTGACTCGTTGAAGACAATAAACGGAATCCTTGGAGAAAACAAACTGAATCCTTGGAGAAAACAAACTGAATCCTTGGAGAAAACAAACAAACTGAATTATTTTAAGAAATTAAGTAGGAACTCCCAGGTGATTCCAGGTCGATGAGTTTTATATTCAGTTTTTAAATGTCATATTTAAAATGCAGCTGGGGCGGGTGCCAGAGAGCAACATGATCGAGGCCTGAAGCAAACAATAACAAACAACATGTGATTTTTTTTTTCCATAAGAAAACAAACTTGACGAGTCGAAGTCCAAACCAGGATTTGTTCCTTCTGCCTGAACTCGTCTATGGGAAGAAACGGGTGCTGGAAGGCTTCCTCGTCTTTCACGCGTCAGAGACGTCCGTTCCTCCAGTGACACGGCGGCTTTTTCACTGTGGAGGAGTTTCAGGTTGGATCCTGATCCGCGACTCGCCGCACCTTGATATCCTGAACTAAATGGAAAAGCTTCAGAGGGGGAGTGTGGTGAAGGTCAGGTGTGTGTGTGTGTGTGTGTGTGTGTGTGTGTGTGTGTGTGTGTGTGTGTGTGTGTGTGTGTGTGTGTGTGTGTGTGTGTGTGTGTGTGTGTGTGTGTGTGTGTGTGTGTGTGTGTGTGTGTGTGTGTGTGTGTGTGTGTGAGGGAGGTGTGTAAAGGATCATTTCTCTGCATTGGGGAGGACCGGACAGATAAATGGTTTCTGCTTCTCACTGATTTCCTCGGGGGAAGTTTTCACTTCAGAGGGAAGACAAGTTAAACCTCCTTGGACACGACCTCAGGGTGGACGTCGTCTTTCGTCTTCCTCCTTCTCGACGTCGCCTCTCATCTTCCTCCTTCTGGACATCATCTCCTTCTGGACATCGTGTCTTGTCGCCCTCCTTCTGGATGTCGTCTCCTTCTGGACACCGTCTCCTTCTGGATGTTGTGTCTCGTCTTCCTTCTTCTGGATGTAGTGTCTCATCTTCCTCCTTCTGGACATCATCTCCTTCTGGACATCGTGTCTTGTCGCCCTCCTTCTGGATGTCGTCCCCTTCTGGACACCGTCTCCTTCTGGACGTTGTGTCTCGTCTTCCTTCTTCTGGATGTAGTGTCTCATCTTCCTTCTTCTGGACGTCACCTCTCATCTTCCTCCTTCTGGACATTGTGTCTCATCTTCCTCCTTCTGGACGTCGTGTCTCATCTTCCTCCTTCTGGACGTTGTGTCTCATCGTCCTCCTTCTGGACATTGTGTCTTGTCTTCCTCCTTCTGGCTGCCGTGTCCCGTCCTCCTCCTTCTGGACGTTGTCTCTCGTCTTCCTCCTTATGGACATTGTGTCTTCTCTTCCTCCTTCTGGCTGTCGTGTCCCGTCCTCCTCCTTCTGGACATCACCTCTCATCTTCCTCCTTCTGGATGTTGTGTCTCATCGTCCTCCTTCTGGACATTGTGTCTTGTCTTCCTCCTTCTGGCTGTCGTGTCCCATCCTCCTTCTGGACGTTGTGTCTCATCGTCCTCCTTCTGGACTTTGTCTCTCATCTTCCTCCTTCTGGACATTGTGTCTTCTCCTCCTCCTTCTGGCTGTCATGTCTCGTCCTCCTCCTTCTGGACGTCGTCTATCATCTTCCTCCTGCTGGACATCTCGTCTTCCTCCTTTTGGACATTGTGACTCATCCTCTTTCTTCTTGACATCGCCTCTTGTCTTCCTCCTTCTGGAAGTCGTGTCTCGTCTTCCTCCTTCAGGACGTTGTGTCTCATCTTCCTCCTTCAGGACATTGTGTCTCATCTTCCTCCTTCTGGACATTGTGTCTCATCTTCCTCCTTCTGGAGATTGTGTCTCATCTTCCTCCTTCTGGACGTCGTGTCTCATCTTCCTCTTTCAGGACGTTGTGTCTCATCTTCCTCCTTCAGGACATTGTGTCTCATCTTCCTCCTTCTGGACATTGTGTCTCATCTTCCTCCTTCTGGACGTCGTGTCTCATCTTCCTCCTTCTGGACATTGTGTCTCATCTTCCTCCTTCTGGACGTTGTGTCTCATCTTCCTCCTTCAGGACGTTGTGTCTCATCTTCCTCCTTCAGGACGTTGTGTCTCATCTTCCTCCTTCAGGACATTGTGTCTCATCTTCCTCCTTCTGGACGTCGTGTCTCATCTTCCTCCTTCTGGACATTGTGTCTCATCTTCCTCCTTCTGGACGTCGTGTCTCATCTTCCTCCTTCAGGACATTGTGTCTCATCTTCCTCCTTCTGGACATTGTGTCTCATCTTCCTCCTTCTGGACGTCGTGTCTCATCTTCCTCCTTCTGGACATTGTGTCTCATCTTCCTCCTTCTGGACGCCGTGTCTCATCTTCCTCCTTCTGGACGCCATGTCTCATCTTCTTCCTTCTGAACATCGTGTCTTGTCCAGACCTCAGGGTCTGGACAAGACACGATCAGGAAATGATTGATCAGGAAATGGAATCTATCTGATCAATCCGATCGATCTAGTTTAGTGTGGAACCTTTAATCCTCAATAGTATCAATGTTGTGATCAATAGTATCAATGGAGCCCTGAGATCTAGCAGGATGTTATTGATCGGTGTGGCGGCTTTGGACAGTGTCTCTCAGTGATCAGTATCGGAGTTCAGAGGTTGAAGGCGTGTGCCTGAGAGAGAAACCATTATCGGGGCTTTATCAATAAAAGTGAACTGCAGCAGGTGAAGCACGGACCCTCGTCAGCATCACAGGAAGAGGTGGAGGTTTGTTTACCGGCACCTGATGGAGGGGTGGAGGGGGGGGGTGAAGGAGGGGGCGAGGTTGATCAGAGAACAGAGGATGTGTTGTTTAATCTCCATTTTGTGAGGCTGACATTGTGTGTGTGTGTGTGTGTGTGTGTGTGTGTGTGTGTGTGTGTGTGTGTGTGTGTGTGTGTGTGTGTGTGTGTGTGTGTGTGTGTGTGTGTGTGTGTGTGTGTGTGTGTGTGTGTGTGTGTGTGTGTGTGTGTGTGTGTGTGTGTGTTGACATCCTGCCCTCCAGAGTCCCTCCGGTCCCCCTCGCTCTCCTCACATTGTCCCCTGCTCGCTCGCCCTCTTGACTCCCTCGCGCTAAACTCACATTTATTTATTATTTATTTTCCTATTTTTTGCCGAGAACACGAAAACATCTCAAAGTCACGACGGCGAGGTCGGGATCGTCTTCCCTCGGCGGCGCGGCGGCAGGGACACGAGGGACTCTGAAGACTTTCACTTGAAAGACCAGCAATGCATGATGGTCCGAGTTCAGAGGCTCAGTTTGTAACTGGTTTACCTTCGAACGGATGATTGACAGGGAGAGCAATAAAACTACCAACCTGGACGGGTGGAGGTAGGTGGAGACAGACAGGTGGAGATGGATGAAAAAGTCAGGAGGAGGTGGGTGGAGGCAGAAAAGACAGTCAGATGGAGGCAGGTGAGATAGACAGGTGGAGGCAGGTGAGAATCAGGTGGGGGTAGATGAGACAGACAGATGGAGGCAGGTGGAGGTAGGTGGAGGCAGGTGAGACAGTCATGTGGGGGTAGATGAGACAGACAGATGGAGACAGGTGGAGGTAGGTGGAGATGGGTGGAGGCAGGTGAGAGTCAGGAGAGGCAGGTGAGACAGTCAGGTGGAGGTAGTTGGAGATGGACAGGTGAAGACAGGTCAAGACGAGTGAGGGTAGGTGGAGGCGGGTGAGGTGAGACAGTCAAGTGGAGACAGGTGAGACAGTCAGGTGGAGGCAGGTGAGGCAGACAGGTGGAGGAAGATGAGACAGACAGGTGGAGGCAGGTGAGAATCAGGTGGGGGTAGATGAGACAGACAGATGGAGGCAGGTGAGACAGGTGAGACAGTTAGGTGGAGGAAACTGGAGACTGCCCGTGGAGACAGGTGAGATAGTCAGGAGGAGGCAGGTGGAAGCAGGTGAGGTGAGACAGTCAAGTGGGGACAGGTCAAGACGAGTGAGGGTAGGTGGAGGTGGGTGAAGGTAGGTGGAGATAGGTGGAGGCAGGTGAGATAGTCAGGAGGAGGCAGGTGGAGGCAGGTAAATTGAGACAGTCAAGTGGGGACAGGTGGAGGCAGGTGGAGGAAGATGAGACAGACAGGTGGAGGCAGGTGAGAATCAGGTGGGGGTAGATGAGACAGACAGATGGAGGCAGGTGGAGGTAGGTGGAGCTGGGGGGAGGCAGGTGAGACAGGTGAGACAGGTGAGACAGGTAGGTGGAGGTAGCTGGAGACAGACAGGTGGAGACGGGTGAGATAGTCAGGAGGAGGCAGGGGAGGTGAGACAGTCAAGTGGGGACAGGTGAGACAGGCATATGGAGGCAGGTGGAGGCAGGTGGAAAGAGATGAGTGGAGGCAGGTCAAAATGAGTGAGGGTAGGTGGAGGCGGGTGGAGGTAGGTGGAGACAGTCATGTGGAGATGGGTGAAATAGTGAGGAGGAGGCAGATGGATGGAGATGGGTGGGGGTAGGTGGAGACAGATGGGTGGAGGAAGGTGGAGACGGGTGGGGGTAGGTGGAGACAGACATGTGGAAATGGGTGAAATAGTGAGGAGGAGGCAGGTGGAGGCAGACGGGTGGAGGAAGGTGGAGATGGGTGGGGGTAGGTGGAGACAGACGTGGAGATGGTTGAAATAGTGAGGAGGAGGCGGGTGGAGGTGTGTGCTGATGGATGTTGGAGGACACTTCCTGTGGTCATTTCCTCTAATGACTCCACTTGTTCCTCTTCCTCTCCGTGATGAAGTCTAATGCTCGCTCTTCATCACGCTGGAGGAAACTTCCTGAGCGGCCGCCAACGACGCACCATCTGTCTGCTCCGTCCACTGGGGGGGGGGGGGGGGGGGGGGGGCAACATGTTCCCATCAGCCACAACATTAAGACCCCCTGACTCACCGTCTGAAGGCTGCAGTGATTTCCAACACGGGGCTCAGTAAAACGTGATAAATGAGGAAAGTCTTCCTCACACTGACATTTCAACGAGGACGGTCACGTTGCAGCTAGAAGTCCGTACTATTAGCATTTCCTGTCGTGGTCTCATGTTCCAACACACACTCCATGTGAACCCACATGCAGCAGCAGCAGCAGGAGTGACGACGGCCCGGGGATCCGAACACCTCGTCACCAGTGGGATCCGTTCTGCCGTCAGTGGTCTTAATGTTTTGGCCGCTGGTCAAACTGCTGCTGAAGGTCAACCAGTCGTATCGTCGCCGAGTTGATTTCAGAGGGAAAACGCAGATGTAGGGAAAGAAGACTGTCCTGCAGACGCTTGTTTGTTTGTTTGTTTGTTTGTTTGTTCTTCACCGAGCATCTGGCTCCTCAAACTGACGACCCGGGGAGTGGGGGGGGGGGGGGGGGGGGGGGGGGGTCTGCCTCTGTGCCTGGAACCTCCAACCACAGCTGCTGCTTTGATTAACAGGCTGGAGGCCAAGTTCTCCTCACCCAGGTCCAGATGGTCAGACTGTACCAACATTCAGAGAGACTGTACCAACACCCAGACTGTACCAACACCCAGAGAGACTGTACCAACACTCTAAGAGACTGTACCAACTACCAGTGAGACTGTACCAACACCCAGACTGTACCAACACCCAGACTGTACCAACAACCAGAGAGACTGTACCAACACTCAGAGAGACTGTACCAACACTCAGAGAGACTGTACCAACACCCAGACTGTACCAACACCCAGAGAGATTGGACCAACACTCAGAGAGACTGTACCAACACCCAAACTGTACCAACAGTCTAAGAGACTGTACCAACTACCAGTGAGACTGTACCAACACCCAGACTGTACCAACACTCAGACTGTACCAACAACCAGAGAGACTGTACCAACACTCAGAGAGACTGTACCAACACCCAGAGAGACTGTACCAACACTCAGAGAGACTGTACCAACACCCAGACTGTACCAACACTCTAAGAGACTGTACCAACTACCAGTGAGACTGTAAAAAAAACACCTAGTCAGACTGTATCAACACCCGGAGAGTCTGTACCAACAGCCGTATATACTGTATCAACACCCGGAGAGTCTGTACCAACAGCCGTATAGACTGCACCAACACTCTAAGAGACTGTACCAACGCCGGAGAGACTGTAACAACACCTAGACTGTAAAATAAACATCACCCACAGAGAGTGTAACAGCACTCAGAGAGACTGTACAAACACTCGGAGAGACCATACCAACACTCAGAGACTGTGCCAACAACCAGTGAGACTGTAAAAAAAAAACACCCAGTCAGACTGTTTCAACACCCGGAGAGTCTGTACCAACAGCCGTATAGACTGTACCAACACCCGGGGAGTCTGTACCAACAACTGGTCAGGCTGTACCAACACCGAGAGACTCTACCAACAGCTGGTCAGACTGTACCAACACCGAGAGACTGTACCAACAGCTGGTCAGACTGTACCAACACCAAGAGACTGTACCAACAGCTGGTCAGACTGTACCAACACCAAAAGACTCTACCAACAGCTGGTCAGACTGTACCAACACCAAGAGACTGTACCAACAGCTGTTCAGACTGTACCAACACCAAGAGACTGTACCAACAGCTGTTCAGACTGTACCAACAACTGGTCAGGCTGTACAGCCAGACCAGTTGTTGGTACAGTCTTTTAGTTTTGGTACAGTCTCTCTGGGTGTGGGTACAGTCACTCTGAGTGTTGGTACAGCCTGACCAGTTGTTGGTACAGTCTTTTAGTTTTGGTACAGTCTCTCTGGGTGTTGGTACAGTCACTCTGACTGTACCAACACCCGGGGAGCGACGGTCTCTCAGGAAACTGTACTAAGCTGGTCTGACTGGGGTTGGATGTGACGAGACGAAACAGTAGACGAAGGTGGAGAAAGAGAAACAAGGCAGCTGGAGACTAATTACATCCGACAGCCAAAGCCTGCTATCAATTTGTAGTCGGCACAGACGAGCTGTGGAAGACCAACCTCGACCAAGGGCGAGGCGATGAGGCGATGAGGCGGCGAGGCGATGAGGCGAGAGCTGAGAGCAGCCAAAAAAGAAGAAGAAAGGAAAGAAAAGCTCACTGAAGTGTGGAACTCAAGACAACTTAATCACAGATGTGAGGATTGTTTTCTTCTTCTTCCTACGGATAGTTAACGCTCACAAGTCAAGAGATTTAGCTCCAGAAGTGACCGTTAATCAATAACATGAACAAACCTGACAACCGTGATAAATCCTGCATCCGACCACAAGACTAAACCTTTCACTCTGTTCTTTGTTTCACACTCAGTCACAACTTCCACCTTTTTGGGATGAAACAATCATCAAAACAAGATCACTGAACATCCACTACACCTGTTACTGTAACATCGCCACCAGATAATCTACACCACCAGATGATCTACAACACCAGGTAATCTACAACACCAGATAATCTACAACACCAGGTAAAAACATCTATAACACCAGTGTTGTAGATGTTTTCGGGGGGTTCAGCACTTTCATCGCAAACTGCTGCACATGAGCACAATGGGCGGCGATGCAGGAGAGCATCAACATGGAGGACAGATGGCTTCAGATGAAACGGAACAGGTGTATGTGTGTGTGTGTGTCGGGGGGGGGGGGGGGGGGGGGGTCCAGGATGTCATCCATTCATTTGAACTGTGGCCTGAATCCCAGATGAAGCTCCGCTCAAAGGATTTCAAAGACGGCGACAGATTGAAGGAGGAGCCGGCGAGCGAGTCCAGGATTCATCCAGAGCGACGAAGTGATTCTGTGAAGCTCATCAAAGGACGACTTCAGTCCCCAAACTACCAAACCAACTCCTCCGACCTGCCGCCATCAGACCAGAGGCTCAATAAGCTCTGGCTTCACGCCAGGCCAGGAGCAGCAGCAGTAGCAGAGCAGTAGAGCAGTAGAGCAGCAGCAGTAGAGCGGTAGAGTAGCAGAGCAGCAGCAGTAGAGTAGCAGCAGTAGAACAGTAGAGCAGCAGCAGTAGAACAGTAGAGCAGCATCAGTAGAGCAGCAGCAATAGAGCAGCAGCAGTAGAGTAGCAGCAGTAGAGCAGCAGCAGTAGAGCAGCAGCAGCAGAGCAGTAGCAGTAGAGCAGTAGCAGTAGAGCAGCAGCAGTAGCAGTAGAGCAGCAGAGCAGCAGCAGCAGAGCAGTAGAGCAGCAGCAGCAGCAGTAGAGCAGCAGTAGTAGCAGCAGTAGTAGAGCAGTAGAGCAGCAGCAGTAGAGCAGCAGTAGAGCAGCAGCAGCAGTAGAGCAGCAGTAGAGCAGCAGCAGTAGAGCAGCAGCAGCAGTAGAGCAGCAGTAGCTAGGACTGAACACAAACCTCGTCCATTTGAACCACGACCACAGATTTGACTAATGATTCTCCCACAATTTGATCTTTCGACGGCCACAAATCAGTTTGTGTAGCCTTGAAGTGAAGAGTTTCATAAATAAACTAGTGCTGTAAAAAATAACACGTTAATTTTATTGATTTGAAATGTTTAATTCGATTTTTTTTAAATGTAACGTAATTAACGTATTTTTGCTTACTTCCATTTTTTTCCCTCTTAATGGAGCAGCAGCATGCGCATCTCTGGGCGCAGCACCGTGACGACAGAGAGCAACACTGAGTGGAATCATATTAAGGCACAAAGTTTCACTTCAAAAGTTCCCCGACGGCTGTATAGCTTTACTTTGAAAAGCTGAATACCACGACCACAGTAGTAATTCTGCAGCAAAACGGCAGGTTGCCATGTTGGCTGACAAAGAGCCAACAAACGAGTAAACCTGGAGGAAAGACTTGCAGGAAAAATATACATTTCTCCTCTTTCTCTCTTTCCCTGGCTCTCCTGTAGTGTGTGTGTGTGTGTGTGTGTGTGTGTGTGTGTGTGTGTGTGTGTGTGTGTGTGTGTTACAGTATATTATTGCCACTTTGTTCATGTAATAATTTTACAACTTTGTTTCTAGAAATATTCAAATGGTCAAAGAGGTGGACCTGCACTGTAACTAAACCCAGCCTTATGTTAGATGTTTATTAATTCATGTTACTATTTTGTTGATCTTGGAAGAGAAACAGTTTCAAGCTAAAGCTAAAAGGACGTTATAAAAATAGTCTTATTTTAAATATAGTCTGTGTGTTGACATTAATTGGCATTATTGGTTTTCCCTGAATAAATATCACAAGCTTCAGTCTTCAGGAGAAAAACAATGCGATTAACCGCAACTCATTACAGAAAGTTGTGCAATTAATTAATTGATTGCCAGCACTAAAATTAACATTGTTATTTTATAAAACTGTTACATCAGGGAAAGTCTTCATCTTTTAACAAGATGGATTCTGTTTCAATAACAACTGCAGGAAGGAAGGAAGGAAACCAACCTTTATTGAATCATAAAAAACATCAAAGAGAAAATCGCTCAAAGCAGAAACGTCTTGACGATGAGGACAGAGATGCAGAACAAGCAGGAGGACCGTTCAGGAGAGAAGGCACAGTTCACAACGCGACCGGGCCGCTAATGCAACCAGGCTGCAGCGACGTCAGTGGATCAAGGAGAGTATCGCTACCGGTGGGAGGGGCTACTTCCCCTCATGATGTCATGAAGGGAAAGTTTCTGATTGGTCTGTTGGAGCACAGTCATGAAGCTGACGGAGAAACACAAACCTGCAGTCAGAGCGACTGGACAGAGCAACACTGTCATGATTCACATTTATTTTCCACTTTGACACACAAAAAATAAGGAAAAAAAAGTTTCACTTCTGTCGAGTAAAAAGATTAAAATGAGGCTGAAATGATAGAAATAAAACTTTCTGTTCCCTTAAAATACATCCAGAGGCTATAAACCCAGGGAGCAGAGCGGCTGCAGGACGTACCGATAAAGAGCCGCTATCGACGTGAGAGGATCACGAGATTAAAGTGCCGGAGATTCAGTTTCCATTGTCGGTGCTTTCAGGTTCTCCACGTTCAAAATGAGTACAATTCAATCCGTAAGAACAAACAGTGTGATTTAAACGCAATTAACCCATAAATACTGAACATCGCTAACTGACGCTTCCATGAGCACGTCTCGGGTTTAGCTAGCATCGGGGAAGAATGTCCTCGACTGACGTTTCGGCAATTCAGTTGTAGTTGATCAGAGCATGAAGCACCGCTACTGTACCACCGCTAACATAGCACTGCCAACGTAGCACCGCTAACGTAGCACCGCTAACGTAGCACTGCCAACGTAGCACCGCTAACGTAGCACCGCTAACAAAGCCCTGGTTCAGCCTCCTCCTGCTGGGACAGACGAGTCGCTCTTAATGCCTCCTGAGAAACTCAAATAAATGCTAATGCTAATACAAGGAAAGGGATCACAGCTGCTAACACCTCTCAGGCCGGTAGCTCTTCGTAGCGGGGGCGGGGGGGGGGTGGTAACAGCTGCTATCACCTCTCAGACATTTAGCTTCAGAAGAGCTAATGGCTTAAGGAAGCAGTAAGACCTGCTAATGCCCATCAATACCTCCTCTGAACTTTAGTATTAGCCATGAAGTTTCCGAAAGACCAAAACAATGAAAGCTGCTAATGCTAATGAACACTAGCAGGTAGTAGGAAGAGCTGACGCTCGTGGAGGCGTTGGCAGATACTGGCGCTCATGTGATCCGTGAGGAGCCGTCGCTCTTTGGAAGAGAATTATTTACATTGTGCAAATCATTGAGCTCCGCGACACAAGGTGTCGACGGACGTTAATAAATTCCCTTTGTTTGGTTCATCGATACATTTTTGGTCCCAATGGAAGAGACTCCGTCCGACCGACCGACCGACCGACCGACCAGAAGGCACACACAGCGGATCCGTCGGGAGAGAGAGAGCCCGGCGCTCTCACTTCCTGGTGTCGGTCAGGATGATGTTGGCGGTGACGAACATGAGGCAGAACGCCGCCCACAGCAGAACGAACCACACCCAGAAGGCGTGGCGGAACGGCGAGCGGTGCTTGTTGACGGCGTCGCGGCCCACCACGGGCTCCAGGTGGCGCCGGGCGTAGTAGACCAGGAAGGCGGGCACGATGTACTGGATGCCCGTGCCGGCGTACGCCCCCGTGATGCCCACCAGGGACTCCAGGTTGTGGGTGCAGAACGCCACCACCACGGGCGGCACCAGCGTGATGAGCGGGAACGCCACGCGGTCCACCACCCACGGGTACGTGCCGCCGTCGCGGTGGAACAGCGTCTTCCAGTTGTTGCGCAGCGTGACGGCGATGATGGGGAAGTTGGTGCTGATGGTGAAGACGGGGAAGAGGCCCAGGAAGTAGCGCAGCGCCGGCACGTCCAGCACGTTGCAGTTGTCGGTGAAGTTGAGCGTGTACATGTCGTGCAGCAGCGAGCTGTCGAAGCAGAAGATGGCGGTGAAGGACAGCAGCACGTAGAACAGCAGGATCAGCACGTAGTCGGCCAGCACCAGGGAGCCCACGCGCTTCTTGTCCGAGATGGGCGTGACCAGCGACGGCAGCGAGTGCTGGCACATGAAGGAGTACACGCACACGCCGAACAGGTTGGGCACGCCGGAGAAGGACGCCACGGGCGGCTTGCCCTCGCCGGCGCCTTTCCCGATCCGGATCAGAGCCAGGATGATCATCATGGTGAACGCTGCAAGAAACCAGAGGACCGAGCGTTGGTGAGGCTAATGCTAATAGCTAACAGTCTCGAAAGGCTTGTGTCTCCGGAGGAGCTAAATGTTGCTAATGCTAATAGCTCACAGTCTCGAAAGGCTTGTGTCTCTGGAGGAGCTAAATGTTGCTAATGCTAATAGCTCACAGTGTCGAAAGGCTTGTGTCTCTGGAGGAGCTAAATGTTGCTAATGCTAGTAGCTCACTGTCTCCACAGACTTATAAGGATCCAGATTGTCTGGGTGAGTTAATCCAGGTAACAGAGATATGCTGGTATGTTAATCCAGGGAAGAGAGATGTTCTGGTATGTTAATCCAAGCATCAGATCTCTGGAGAAAAGTTTTGGTTTGTTTTTCTCCAGGGGATTTATCAATAACTAACAGATTACATCAGATTACAACGAAATTACTAACAGGCTACAATGAGATTGCCAACAGATTATTCATATTACTGTCAGATTACCAGCAGATTATTAAGATTACAGTCAGATTACCTACAGATTATTCATATTACTGTCAGATTACCAGCAGATTATTAAAATTAGTCAGATTACCTACAGATTATTCATATTACTGTCAGATTACCCACAGATTATTCAGATTACTGTCAGACTACCAGCAGATTATTAAGATTACAGTCAGATTACCTACAGATTGTTCAGATTACTGTCAGATTACCAGCAGATTATTCAGATTACAGTCAGATAACCTACACATTATTCAGATTACTGTCAGATTACCATCAGATTATTCAGATTACAATTACATGGTTACAGAAGATATGCAGCTCCAGGAACACGAGCAGCTGGTTTCATTAACCTGCAGTCCCATTTAATTAAAAACCCTCACGAAGCCGTTTCACACTGTGTGTGTGTGTGTGTGTGTCCTTGTTTCACACTCCCCTCATCACTTCAGCTCTGAGAGTAAAAACTGTATATTTGATTCTCTGCTGGCGACAGTCCAAAGTAAACACACACACACACACACACACATGCACACGCACACACGCACACACACACACACACACACACACACACACACACACACTCTCTCACCGATCCAGCGCATCAGCGAGGTGATGATCTGCAGGTACTTGGTCTTCTGGGCGCTGAAGAAGGTGAACGGACCCAACAGGAGGGTGAAGGCGCCCTGCAAGACCAGAAGACACAAGGAACAGATTAAGACCCGCCAAGACCAGAAGAGACCAGATTAGAAGAAGCCCAGCGAGGCTCTACTGAATCTCATTTAGAGGAGACCCCACAACAAATCCAGAACAAAACCTGGGTCAGGTTTTCTGGAGCTTCCTGCTCCTCCTGGAGGACCAGAACCTGGACTCGGCAGACCTCCAGGAGGACTGGTTAGAGGGGCCGAGGCCCCGTTTCCATGACAACATTTCACATGACGACACCTTGGCCATCAGAGAACGGTGTTGCGTTTCCACGGCGGCAGCAGAGACACACCGACCACGATGTCGTTAGTCTGCCGGGCCACAAGAGGGCGCTGTGGCCTGTTCTTGTAGCGAAGCCACACAGACGACGTGTGCGGAGAACAAAACGCTGAAAAGGTGAACAAAATGGAGAGGACTGGCCTTCCAGCTGCCTGCTGATGAACCGGACGCCATCGGGGGAGAGTGTCAACTGTTAAACTGGTCGGCCATGTTTGTTTACGGCCGCATAAGCAGAAGGAGCCATTTCCTACGAGGGGGGGGGGGGGGGGGTGACCCAACGGTAAGGGGAGTGTTGCGGGTAAAGTTGTTTTCGGTGTGTAAGCGGAGCCCGAGAGCCTCTGGGTGGAGGAGAGCCGGAGACGATACGAGTCGTCTCCCCCCCCCCGGTCGGACTGGACGACGCTCGGTTCCAATGCATTTATTCATTTAATGTTTCGTTCCGGCAACTTCCTCCCGCTTCGGTTTGTGGCGTCGCCTCCGCCGCCACAGAAACTGCTTTGCGTCTCACGCTCCGTTTAATAAATGTCACAACAAACTGAAACAAATCCTGTCAGGAGGAATGTGGCATGAATCAGAATTGTCTCCGTCTCCTCCTCCTCTGAAGGATTCCTGCCGTGAGACGGACTGAAGACACTTCAGTCGGGGGACAAACCAGAGTCACGACGGAAAAAACAGAAAACGACACTCTGCTCCTCACATGCCGGCCATCAACTTCCAACAAGTACTGAAGCCTACAACTTGTCATGACGACCAGACGGAGACGTTCAAACGCGACACGTCCGCAGGCGGATTCATGGGAATTATATCAGCTGATTCAATGACAGGGACTCATTTCTCAACCTTTTACTGGGAAACTGTAACCTGTTTTTGTGCTAGACATTCGGAACGTAGAGTAAACCAAACCTGACCCCAAACAACCAAACCTGACGCCAAACGACCAAACATGACGCCAAACAACCAAACATGACGCCAAACCACCAAACCTGACGCCAGACAACCAAACATGACGCCAAACAACCAAACATGACGCCAAACAACCAAACATGACGCCAAACAACCAAACCTGACCCCAAACAACCAAACCTGACCCCAAACAACCAAACCTGACCCCAAACAACCAAACCTGACCCCAAACAACCAAACCTGACCCCAAACAACCAAACATGACGCCAAACAACCAAACATGACGCCAAACAACCAAACATGACGCCAAACAACCAAACCTGACCCCAAACAACCAAACCTGACTCCAAACAACCAAACCTGACACCAAACAACCAAACATGACGCCAAACAACCAAACCTGACCCCAAACAACCAAACCTGACACCAAACAACCAAACATGATGCCAAACAACCAAACATGACGTCAAACAACCAAACCTGGCCCCAAACAACCAAACATGACGCCAAACAACCAAACCTGACCCCAAACAACCAAACCTGACGCCAAACAACCAAACCTGACGCCAAACAACCAAACCTGACGCCAAACAACCAAACCTGATGTCAAACAACCAAATATATCAACAAGACCTTGAAGTGACAGAAGAATCTTCTCCAGAAGACGGAGTCGGTTCTTTCAGACCATGAACGATCACAGTAACGTACCAAACAATCAGACTGGAACACGTGAAGAACATGACATGTCAAGTTTTCCTGTGTGACGTCAACATCCCTCAATCCTCCGGAGCTAAAGTTCAGTAACACCATTTAAAAACGAGACCTGGCGTGAGGCCGAGTGGTGCCTGTGAGTCATGATTTGAAGTGAGCGATAACCGGAGCTCTAATTAGCATTAGCTTGTGTCGTTCAACGCTCCGGAGCGACCAGCAGCTCTGGTCCGTCAGCGCTGGACTTTAGAAGTCCACCAGCGACCCGCCGTCCTCCATCCAGTCATTAACGGCTCCGCGCCGGGTGGCGTTAGCTGAATGCTCGTGGCAGAGCCCCCCCCCCCACCCCACCGGGCGCTTTGTTCAGACCGCCGGAT
Source organism: Blennius ocellaris (assembly GCF_963422515.1). Lineage (NCBI taxonomy): Eukaryota > Metazoa > Chordata > Actinopteri > Blenniiformes > Blenniidae > Blennius > Blennius ocellaris. The sequence continues at coordinate 19,982,778 of NC_137665.1, read as the reverse complement.
TAGGATTCCCAGCGGTGGCCGGACATTTGCGCGGGACGGTAATCTTCATTTTGACCAGATTACCGACAGACTCCGCTGCTGTCCAAACGCCACAACTGAGTCACTCGTTCATTACCGTTATTAGGAGCCGGCGGTACGTTGTTAAGTAAATTTGCACTTTATATTAATTATTAGTACTTGGTATAATGGGAATTAACATTTTGCGAGGTATCGTTGATTCATGTATGTTTGTGTTGAACCACGGGAAGACATTTTGACTGCACCGCTCTGAGACGTCTTCAAGGTCTCTGGCCGGAGGAATATCTTATCTTAGGACATTCCTACTTTCACACACACACACACACACACACACACACATACAGGCCTGAGAACCAGTGTTAGCCTTGCTTTGTTGTATCTCTGAATGAAAATGTAACCGCCTACTTTGACTCTGTGAATAAAACGGGCAACGAAGGGAAGAACTTTGCAGATCGATGAACGAGCTGTGAGGTGACTTCATTCCCCTGCCCTTGCACAAGAATATTGATTATTTTGACTATTTTTGCTCTCGATACTGGGGTTTGTCTCTTTTCTCTCATTCCTTCCAGGTTTTTCACCTAACAAACGTCCCCAATGGAAGACAAGATAGAAGAGAAGGACATCCCACAAAATGCAAATTCATAAAAGAACGCGTCAACATTATGGGACTGATTTCTGAGAAGCTCAAAGTTCCGTCCCCACTTGTTACCAGGAGACCTTGTCCGCGTCTTCAGGGATTCCCGAGGACAGCTTCAGCTGCGATGCAGCCGTCTGCCACTAGTGGGAGCTGCAGAGTCTCAGACAGGAGCCCCGGAGTCAAGCCATCCGGCCCGGCAGAGCGCCCCCTACAGACCCGGGAGTGCCATGCAGCTCTTTGTCCTGCGGTAATCCGGATAACGAGCAGCTTCACGACACCGGGCGTCGATTAGCCTCCGCTGAGACGCTGAGAGGACGAGACGTGACGCACGTCGTCTTTCTTCCAGCAGACTGGGATTAATCAGCAGCTCCTTTATTCTCGGGCTTTAAGGAGCTCAGACACACGACAGGAATCAAAAACTAACAAAGGAGCGATTATGAAGGTTTTAGCTTAATGATGCACCAGAAACCGGAGAAGAGAGCGAGGACATGGTGAGACGGACGAAGTGAGACAAAACGAGATGAACAGAGTGAGACAGATGAAGCAAAACGGAACGAGACTGAACGAGATGGAACGAGACGGACGGAGTGAGACAACTGCAGCGAGATGGAACGAGACGGACGGAGTGAGACAACTGCAGCGAGATGGAACGAGACGGACAGAGTGAGACAGCTGTAGTGAGATGGAACGAGACGGACAGAGTGAGACAGCTGTAGCGAGATGGAACGAGACGGACAGAGCGAAATGGAACGAAACCGAGCGGGACAGAACAAGACGGCACGTGACGGGATGAGATGGCGTGAGACGGACATAGCGAGACAGAGTGAGACGGACAGAGTGAGACAAAGCGAGATGGTACGAGATGGAGTGAGACAGATGGAGCGAGATGGAGAGAGACAGACGGAGTGAGACGGACGGACCGTGATGGAACGAGACAGAGTGAGACGGAAGGAGCGGAACAGAATGAGACAGCTCGAGCGAGACGGAGCAGGACGGAACGAGGCGGAGCGAGTCGAAACGAAACGGAGCGGGAAAGACGGAGCGAGCGAGATGGAACAAGTGAGACGGGGCGAGACGGAAGGAGTGAAAAGCAGCGGGACATTATGAGTCATTCAGAGCTCAGATCTTCACCAGAATGATTAAAGACTGGAGGCAAACGAGAGGAGAGAGAAAAAGAAAAGACATAAAAACAGGACATAAAAGCCCCGGAGAGATCTAGGGAGGATCGTAATAACAGGCCAGGTGATTCATTGGGGGGGACGAGGACGGGGGGGACAGGGGGGACGGGGGGGTGAAACCATCCAGGGAATGTTTGTCAGGATGAACTCACCTCATTAACATAAATTAACTCGTCGTTTTTTCAGAGTCATTTCATGAAGCTAATTAAGATTTATGGATTCATCTAACGTCTAATTTGGGGGGTTATATTTTAACCCTCCCCTCTAGCGTCAGATTATAGAGCATCTTCCTCCTCTAACACCAGATTATAGAGCATCTTCCTCCTCTAAAGTCAGATTATAGAGCATCTCCCTCCCCCAACATCTGATTATAGAGCATCTTCCTCCTCTAACATCCGATTATAGAGCATCTTCCTCCTCTAACATCAGATTATAGAGCATATTCCTCCTCTAACATCCGATTATAGAGCATCTTCCTGCTCTAACGTCAGATTATTGAGCATCTTCCTCCTCTAACGTCAGATTATAGAGCATCTTCCTCCTCTAACGTCAGATTATAGAGCACATTCCTCCTCTAACGTCAGATTATAGAGCACCTTCCTCCTCTAACACCAGATTATAGAGCATCTTCCTCCTCTAACATCCGATTATAGAGCATCTTCCTCCTCTAACATCCGATTATAGAGCATCTTCCTCCTCTAACATCCGATTATAGAGCATCTTCCTCCTCTAACATCCGATTATAGAGCATATTCCTCCTCACACATCAGATTATAGAGCATGTTCCTCCTCTAACATCCGATTATAGAGCATCTTCCTACTCTAACGTCAGATTATAGAGCATCTTCCTCCTCTAACATCCGATTATAGAGCATCTTCCTCCTCTAACATCAGATTATAGAGCATCTTCCTCCTCTAACACCCGATTATAGAGCAGCAGGAAGAGAGAAGTTAGAGGGAAGCTCTAAACTTTAAAAACACATTTTCCTTCTCAACATCTCTTTTGTTTATTGATGAGTCAATGTTTCTCTCACACAAACCTGCTGACTCGCCGCTGAAAAGCTACATTCAAAATAATCTAATTCAAGTGTTATTGGTGATAATTGATCCCGGGTCAGTGTGTGTGTGTGTGTGTGTGTGTGTGTGTGTTTTCATTACATAAACTAACAGCACCCACTAGTGGCGCAACATGGAAACTGCAGTTTTTTGCACATAAACGTGAACCTTTTCTCTCAAACAGAAACACAAACGACATTTTCATGTTTCACGTCGTCGTGGAAACGGAACCTAAAACTGCTCAAAGTGACTTTTGTACAGCCGGAGCAGATATATATATATAAACCATGAAATCAACCCCGTCAACTGGACTTCAGAACCAAAACACAGAACGACTGAAGAACTTCTTCCTCTTCCTCTTGGCGAGACGTCAAACTGACCCGGTACACCCCCTGGTGGCGCAGCGTGGCGCTGCAAGGCTCCACCGCTCGCCGCCAGCCCAGGAACATCACAGGAGCTGGACCGAGGGGGAGGGGATGGGGGCCGGTGACCCCCCCTTGACCCCCCCCCCCCCCCACCGCGGTGCTCTGAATGTTTGATGGCAGCAGGATGAAGTGTGATTTATTGAAAACGACCCGGAGGAGGAAAACATCACGTCTGTCTCAAGATGAATTATTGACACGAAAAGACTCTTTGTGAAATAAAGCATTGAAGCAGAATCTCTTCACAATAAAACTGAGAACTCGTCTGAACCCAATCCTTTATTTTAATATTTGCTTTTCTTTCCAATTTAGTTACTTTTTATTTATAGATTATCTTAGATTAGCACTTATTTATTTCTTGTTGTGTTTTGTGTTTATTTAACTTGTTCACTTTTTCTCCATTTCTTTCAATAAACCTTATTTTCTTGGAACAATATGTTCACATTTGAAGTAATGTGGAGGTTGTGTTTCTCATGCTGGCACCACAGTGTGAAGGTCATGGAGTC